>NC_086445.1:642126386-642136386 GCF_028390025.1 Pseudophryne corroboree | reverse complement strand
ATAAATGTTGGATAACTGAAATGAAGCATACATTGATTAAAAACTATATTGTAATTAATAACTCTTTTAAACGTATAAGATTATGTTGATAAAACGTGTTAAATTAATTGTAAAAACATTAACATTAACATTGAAACATGAAATAAATTAAAATGATATCACCGCATAGGACTCTGTTGTTGAGCTTAGCGTTCTTCTTCCGGTTTGGTGGCAGATGATTCCGTCCGGTTTCATTAGTCGTAACTGGAGAAAATAATTAGTAAAATAGGTGTGTAATTTTTTTCAGTTTTAGTTATATTTTTTTATAAATTATCAAGATTTAAAAATACAGTCTGATATGTAGGGTAGACAATCTCCTACTATTACTCTTTGGTGCTTTGTGCTGAATAAGTTAAAATAGTGTAACAAAGTTAGCAGTTTTGTATTTTAACATGGGGGGAAAAACTATATTGAAACTAACCTTTATCAGGTAGATTATATGAATTTAAAGGAAACAGCTGATTGATTGACATAGTAAACCTATGCTATTGCAAATTTTTATAAACCCTTCTCACTGATCAAAATAACCTTGTTGCTAAAATTAATTGGTTAACATTAAAAAAATACATATGAAAAAACTAAACAGCTATGGAAAATATTATAATATCATTTTATGCTAGTACATGCTAATTATAATTTACATAGTACACATTTAATTTATAATTTGGTACTTACCAGTAGTCTGGATCCATAACATGTTTATTATACAAAAAAAACTATAGAAAAATTTAACAATTTAAAAATAAATTATATAACTGAAAAACGTAAAAAAAACTGGAGGAAAATATTACAATTGCCAAGTAGAGAATAAATTATTCAAATTGAAGGTGAAAAGCTATGGCACGTAGATATTCCATTAAATCCACTGTACCAAGTTGTAAGACACATCTTTGTAATGCGTCTTCACGAGCTTTGGATTCTCTTTTTGGGGGTGTTCTGGCAATATTGCAAGTCACTTTTTCTAAGAGACTGGAAGTCACTTTTTGTTCCTTGTGCATGCACAAAATAAGCTTGTAAACTCCAAGCTTTTTCTCTCCAAGGACAATATTCCATCTCCTATGCCAGCCCTCCAACTTGTTTTGTGTCCTTTGAAAACCACCACGCATGCTCTCGTGAACAGACCACATGTTTGGGGGAAATATAGGCGGAGATCTTGTTTGACTTCTAGTACGGTCTCGAATACGTCCCAATACATATGTCTCCTCAAAATAGTTCATTAATGGGGCTGCATTAGTGGGCATCTCTGCTTTTAAAGACTCAAATGCAGGTGGAATTTCATCTGAGGGAAGAAAAGCCAGTGCTTGAAGGTGCCTCAATTTCATTGAAAAAGCATGGTCATGTCCATATTGTGTGGCAAGTCCAAAGGACTGGATTTTACGCCAAATGTTTTGTCCTAAATGAAATAAACAACATTTATGGGTACTGCCAGGAAAAACTCTTTTTGCGGCTTGGATTGCAGCATTTTCAAAATCTGTTAAAATGAACAGCGGAGCAAACTGTATATCATACTCAAGTGCATAATCCTGAAGATCTTCGAAAAAACGGGTATAGCAATCTTCACTTTTGCTACTGAGCAATCCGTATACAAGTGGAACAAAACGTTGTGTTGTTTCATCAGTTCCAACCATGGCATGTATTGAATATATCTGACGAAATAATGTGGGGCAAGTCTTGAATGTGCCATCCATAACCCAGCAACAAGCTTCGTGGAGTTTTTTTAAGTTAGCTTCTGTTGAAAATAAAAGAGTTCTTTCATTGTGGAAAGCACTGTCCTTTCCCAAAAACTTGATGTCATCTATATTAGCCAAATGTTCTGGGACATCTATGTCATCCAAGGAAGTGGGTTCTGGAGGACAATCTTCTCTCCGGGCTCTTTTCACTAACTGACGGAGAGATTCACGGTTAGGCAAACAGGGTGCACTTGTAGAAGGCATATCACCGGTAACAGATTGAATTATTTGAGATGGTGAGTCATTGGTGTCCCGGGCACGTCGCTTTATAGCATCCTTAGCAATAGCCACATCTGTTTTCTCGGGTTTAGGAGCATGATTATGTTCTCCGTGTGTGTTGAGTTGATGCTCTCCGGCCACGATGGTTGTCTTGGCATAGCAAGAACAAGGCCCTGTAACCTTCTCAGTACAGTGCCAGTAGACCACGTCCCCGCGCTGCTTGTTTTTGGCAAGTAGATATCCATCTATATTCAAGAGCATTCCTCTCCGTGAAGGAACAAAACGAATTGACGGTTGAGCTGCCATTGTAGAATCAATCTCTATAGTATAAGGATACACCACAGAATACTTTTTCCGTATAATGGTAGCAGGTATCTTTAAAATTAGACTTTTAAACCATTTTAAGTAGGTGGAGTTAAGACACAGTGGTTGCCTATTGGATGACTACGTTTTAAAGAAAAAAAGAGGGATGGTTAATCAGTTTTTAGATATAAAATATTTTACTACCATTGGTTAAAAACAAAGTTTATTCTTTTTAGTTTATATAAATAATATTTATGGGACAAATACACTGACAACAGAAACCGATTTTAGAATCTTTGTAGGGGAAGGACGGCGTTGCGCTGCGCTACAGAAGTTGTTCTTTCAAAAATATTCGGTCAAAGTGTGAATGGATGGCTATTCGGGCTTGTTTTAATAGGAGGCACATGTATGTATGAAATTGTTAGTTTTTTACTATATTTACACGTGTGACAGCAGCAGCAGGGGTAGCACTATTGGAGTATGGAGGTAGACGTGGTGAAGTTGCGAACAGGTGGAGTGGAACCATAATCAAGATGATGAAAGGTAGGGAGTAGTGGTGGGAAAAAGAGGTGAGCAGCAGTTCTGATTAAGGACAGAGGGGATTGTGTAGGTGGTGATAAGTACTTGATGGGAGCTGGAGTTCCATGGGTAGAATTTTCGACAGGGGTAGCGCTATTAGCGGGAGGTCGCATGGGAGTAGACAGGGTGTGGAGGAGGCTAGGTGTAAGCGACACATTATCGCGGGGAGGACATGGATGTGATAGTGTTTGGAAAAAGGTGTGCGCAGCAGTTCAGGTGAGGACAGAGGGGCTTGTGTAGTTTGTGGCTGTAAGGGATGGCTGGGAGCTGTAGTTCCACTGTTAGAATCAGAGACAGCTGTAGCTCTATTAGCGGGAGACGTCTATAAGTTGACAGGGTGTAGAGATATCTAGGTGTATGGGGTCCGTAATCTCTGGTGAAAAGTTCTTCAAGAAATGGGCAGAAGCATGGTTGTTTGGCCTGGCAATCATATCGGCATATTCTGCGATTAAAAGAAAAGCTGGGCACTGTACCAGATTTTTTTGGGGGTAAAACGAGTTATGATATTTATGTGAAAGCATATATAATTGATTGTATTGGAATTGGTATTTAATTTAGTAGGGCAGCGCATATATTTGGAATAATAAAAATCAGACTTTTTCTTATCTATGCTAAAAGGGTAACTGGAGACGTATGTGTTCCATGAGTTAAGTCGTTTGGAAAAAATGGCCAAAAACAATTGAAAGAAGTTCAGAAGAATGGCTTTGTCTAGATGGAACTTAATTTGATTATTTTGAAAAGATTGGTGGAAAAAAATGTTGGACCTGACGCCAAGGTGATAGTGGTGATTTAATGAACCTATTTAAGAGAGACTAGTTCAAGACAGATTTCAATCAGTGAGTGTAAATTGTGTGTTTGTTTGTGGGTGGTGGGGTTTAAGGATGATGTGTGCATATTTCAAGTCATGAAATAAAAAATTTGTGTGTAGGGAAAAATGTCGTTTTTGGGTTGGGGTCAGGATGAGACCACGTCAAGGTGCAAGGTAATATCGTGGAGGAATGAGTGGAGGGAGTAGTGTAGAAGATGGTGTAATCTGCAGCAAGCAGGGGTGAAAAGCAGTGTTGTGGGGAATGTATTTTACAGCCAAGCTTGCAGGGTCTAAACTGAGGGATGGAAACTGTAGTTACAAGGATTAAAACAGTAGCTGGGGTAGCACGATTAGCGGGGGATAGTGTTGAAGTAGACGGGGTGTCGGGAAGACTAAGTGTAGGCAACCCAGGATCGCTGGGAGGACATGGAGGGAGTAGTGGTTGGAAGAAGGGGTGCACTGCAGGGACTAGGGGGGCTAAGCAGTTCAGGTGACGGGCAGAGGGGCTTGTGGCGGTGGTGGTAAGGACTTGCTGGGAGCTGTAGTTCCAAGGGTGGAATCAGCGAAGGTGGTAGCGCTAATAGCGGGGGTCTTCTGGAAGTTAACGGGGTGTAGAGACGTTAGGTGTAGGGGCTCTGTCATCTATGGGATAGGAGCTCTATAATCTCTGGGAGCACAAGAAGGGGGAGTCGGAGGAGATACGGGGTGATGTTCAGCTTATGGAGGTGCAAAGTTCTTCATAAAAAGTTCAAAAGCATGGTTGTTTGGACTGGGATTCATTTCAGTATATTTGGAGAATAACGGACAAGCTGGAGCCTGTAGTACCAAAGTTTCAGGTAGTGGCATATGTAATGATATTAATGTGGAAACATATTAAATGGATTATATTGGAATTGGTATTTAATTTAGTAGGGCAGCGCATATATTTGGGATAATAAAAATCAGACTTTTTCTTATCTATGCTAAAAGGGTAACTGGAGACGTATGTGTGTCATGACTAAGGTTTTTGTGAACCCGGTGCTAGCGAAGTCTGCGCGGGCGACTGGAGAACTACACGAATACCACCACTGACCTGGTTTTGGAAGTGTTGTGGACTCGGGGTCTCTTCCGGTGACTGGGAAGAGGAACCGCGGCAGAGATGGCCGAATCCAGGTTCTCCTCATGCAGGATGAGGTCGGCAGACAGGAAGCACGTGTGGGCGCTGAAGGTCTCCTGAAAGACAGAACTGGAAAGGCGCTGATGAATCAGTGAAGAATAACAGGTACAACTGTGCTAAAGGGCACGGGGTGCTTGGGGACACTGAGGTGCTTGGAGACACTGAGGTGCTTGGAGACACTGAGGTGCTTGGAGACACTGAGGTGCTTGGAGACACTGAGGTACTTGGAGACACTGAGGTACTTGGAGACACTGAGGTACTTGGAGACACTGAGGTACTTGGAGACACTGAGGTACTTGGAGACACTGAGGTACGTAGAGGCACTGAGGTGCGTAGAGGCACTGAGGTGCGTAGAGGCACTGAGGTGCGTAGAGGCACTGGGGTGCGTAGAGACACTGGAGTGCGTAGAGACACTGGAGTGCGTAGAGACACTGGGGTGCTGAGGCACGGAGGCACGGAGGTGCTGGAAGCACGGAGGTACTGAGGCACGGAGGTGCTGAGGCACGGAGGCACGGAGGTGCTGAGGCACGGAGATGCTGAGTCACGGAGATGCTGGAAGCACGGAGGCACGGAGGTGCTGGAAGCACGGAGGCACGGAGGTGCTGGAAGCACGGAGGTACTGAGGCACGGAGGTGCTGAGGCACGGAGATGCTGAGTCACGGAGGTGCTGGAAGCACGGAGGCACGGAGGTGCTGGAAGCACGGAGATGCTGAGTCACGGAGGTGCTGGAAGCACGGAGGCACGGAGGTGCTGGAAGCACGGAGGTCCTGAGGCACGGAGGTCCTGAGGCACGGAGGTACTGAGGCACGGAGATGCTGAGGCACGGAGATGCTGAGTCACGGAGCTGCTGGAAGCACGGAGGCACGGAGGTGTTGGAAGCACGGAAGTACTGAGCTCTGGAGATCCCAACTACAACAGTAGTAAAACTGAAACACGACAGCTGTGGTTTTCAGTGGAGAACATGGAATTCAGTACTGTGCCTTTAAGACGAAACATTGCAGCTGTGCCTTTACATTGAGACTCAGGGAAATGGTGAAATCAAATGGCAACACACAAGTAACCATACAGGAACAAGGGAACAGAGTTTCCACAGGAACTTAGGTACAATGGTTACCTTAAGGGAGCTCAGCATAAAGACTCTCACAAGGCTGTATGTGACACGAGGAACTGGCCCAGATTCCTAACTCAGCCTCCTGATTTATACTTCCTGGTCCTTGATGATTGGTGGGCAGGATTAGGTGATGTCACTGTCATGTGACTACTCTAGCCAAGGCTGTGATGTAGAATGAGGCCTAGCAGGCCAAGAGAACACTGAAGCCTGGACTTCTGCAAAACACAGGATGCTTGCTTTTAGATTACTGAATTCAGCCTCACACAGGAGATCATCACAGGTGGAGCTGATTACCTCTCAGGCAGAGAACTCAGGAAACTCAGTGCTGACAAGCTGTTTAACTCCGTGAGTGAAAAGACACAGGATCCAGGACAGAAAGCAGGGGTAAGTCACCAAATATGAGAATTACAGTCAGGATTGTGACAGTATCCCCCTCTTCGAGGGTGGACTCCGGACACCCATCTAATCTTAGGGGAACTTGAGAAATTCATACAGAAGAATTTAGGACCTTCGTTGATGCCTCTTCTTCTTATGGGAACGTTTGGTTTTGACCAAGGACCGCGGGATCTCCTGTAAAGAAAAACCTTCCTTAGAAAACATGGGGGCTCCCAAGAAAGGAGTAGCATCATGGACTGGATCAAATTCAGAGTCTGAGTCCAAGTCTAATGGAAGATATGAATCTCCCATAGATACACAGTTTGCAGATGAAAATGAGGTGCACTGGAGATTTAAATTCTCTGGGCTAGGAGAGACTCCAACATGAGCAATTTTAATGGTCGGATTCTTACTGAAGGAGATTCTTAGATTATCCCTGGGAGGACAGCACAAACTTCCTTCTGCATTCCCTTTAGAGCCTGATTTCTTTACCGAGTCAGATTCCATAGGTTTAGGACCAAATTCTTTAACCACAGCATTACTAAAATTCTGTAAGTCATGGAACACAGGATCATTACTCTCAAAAAGCATGTTGGCCCACTCCAAAGCTCTTCCTCTGAATGCCAGGAACAGATATCGAGTAACGTTGGAAGGAGTTACTGCACCTGAAGGATCAGACTCCATCCGAGACAGAAATTGTTCAACCAAAGCGGCATATTGCAGTAAATCTCCATCGAAGTAAATAGGTGGTAAACCATCAGACGAAAGCTTAGAGGCTGAAACTGGAGAAATCTTTGACTGGACGAGTAGGACTGGATTGGATCCGGGGATGCTTGAATTGGCTGGAACCAAAGGAGACTGACCAGGCTGGTCCTGGAGTAACACTGGACCGGCTGGAACCGGAACGAACTGACCAGGCGGAGCCTGGAGTATTGCTGGACCGGCTGGAACCGGAACGGACTGGCCAAGCTGGGCCTGGAGTATTGCTGGACCGGCTGGAACCGGGACGGACTGACCAGGCTGGGCCTGGAGTATTGCTGGACCGGCTGGAACCGGGACGGACTGAGTCCTTTCTTCCCGGGGCTGAACCAAGGCAGGAGCCCCCACTTCACGGGGCTGGGCTGAGGCAAGAGCCCCCACTTCACGGGGCTGGGCTGAGGCAAGAGCCCCCACTTCACGGGGCTGGGCTGAGGCAAGAGCCCCCACTTCAAGGGGCTGGGCTGAGGCAAGAGCCCCCACTTCACGGGGCTGGGCTGAGGCAAGAGCCCTCTCTTCACGGGGCTGGGCTGCGCTCTGAAGGCTCTCTGGCTGGGCAGCGCTCTGAAGGCTCTCTGGCTGGGCAGCGCTCTGAAGGCTCTCTGGCTGGGCAGCGCTCTGAAGGCTCTCTGGCTGGGCAGCGCTCTGAAGGCTCTCTGGCTGGGCAGCGCTCTGAAGGCTCTCTGGCTGGGCAGCGCTCTGAAGGCTCTCTGGCTGGGCAGCGCTCTGAAGGCTCTCTGGCTGGGCAGCACTCTGTAGACCCTCTGGCTGGGCAGCACTCTGTAGACCCTCTGGCTGGGCAGCACTCTGTAGACCCTCTGGCTGGGCAGCACTCTGTAGACCCTCTGGCTGGGCAGCACTCTGTAGACCCTCTGGCTCTGGACCCTCGGATCCCCTTCCTGGGGCTGTACCCTCGGAACCCCCTCCTGGGGCTGGACCCTCTGAAGAAACCCCTCCTGGGGCTGTGCCCTCTGAAGAACCCCCTCCTGGGGCTGGACGCTCTGAACCCCTCACTGGGGCTGGACGCTCTGAACCCCTCACTGGGGCTGGACGCTCTGAACCCCTCACTGGGGCTGGACGCTCTGAAGAACCCCTTCTTGGGGCTGGACACTCTGAAGAACCCCTTCTTGGGGCTGGACACTCTGAAGAACCCCTTCTTGGGGCTGGACACTCCGAAGACGCCCCCCCTGGGGCTGAAGACACGGACGCCCCCCCTGGGGCTGGACACTCTGAAGACGCCCTCCCTGGGGCTGAAGACACGGACGCCCCCCCTGGGGCTGGACACTCTGAAGACGCCCCTCCTGGGGCTAGACATTTTGAAGACGCCCCTCCTGGGGCTGGACACTTTGAAGACGCCCCTCCTGGGGCTAGACACTCTGAAGACGCCCCTCCTGGGGCTAGACACTCTGAAGACGCCCCTCCTGGGGCTGGACACTCTGAAGACGCCCCTCCTGGGGCTGGACACTCTGAAGACGCCCCTCCTGGGGCTGGACACTCTGAAGACGCCCCTCCTGGGGCTGGACACTCTGAAGACGCCCCTCCTGGGGCTGGACACTCTGAAGACGCCCCTCCTGGGGCTGGACACTCTGAAGACGCCCCTCCTGGGGCTGAAGACACGGACGCCCCCCCTGGGGCTGGACACTCTGACTCCTCTGTGACTCTAAATGGCTTGAATATTCTTCTCTGGACACCCAACTTGGGATAAGGTCTTTTAATCACCGGACCCCAGTCATAAATTTGAGTCTCTTTCCGAGTAGCCATCTTGATACCCCCGTCAGCAGTAGCAGGATCGGCTACTGTGGATGACTTGTAGACATGAGCACTGTGATACTGCGATTTGTCACCATTCCCTGGCTTGCGAAGAATGCAGTCTTTAACAAAATGACCGGAATTTCCACAGTAAAGACAGAGGTGTAGCTCCCTACGCCGCTGACGTTCAGCTTCAGAGAGCTTGGGCCGTGGATAGCTCTGATGAACAACTTTTCCTTGCACAGAGGAAGAGACTCTATTAACTGGTTGGGACAAAACAGGATCAACAACGTTGGTAGTATTCCTGAGGAAATCAGGCATTACAGAGAGAATACTAGGCAAAAGTTCTTGTAACTGTAATAACATCTGGTAGAATATCTGCAGTTGGTCAGGAGTCTTAGAGCAGAAGGTCAGAGAATCTCTGGAGAAAGAATTCCGCTGCAGACACTGTGCCAATTGATGCTGAGTCGACTCCAGACCTTCCAAGCGTCCTGCAATATTGCTTAGGAGGTCCTGCGTCAGACAAACACTTTCGGCCGGGTCCATGGGGCCAGTTCCTACTGTCATGACTAAGGTTTTTGTGAACCCGGTGCTAGCGAAGTCTGCGCGGGCGACTGGAGAACTACACGAATACCACCACTGACCTGGTTTTGGAAGTGTTGTGGACTCGGGGTCTCTTCCGGTGACTGGGAAGAGGAACCGCGGCAGAGATGGCCGAATCCAGGTTCTCCTCATGCAGGATGAGGTCGGCAGACAGGAAGCACGTGTGGGCGCTGAAGGTCTCCTGAAAGACAGAACTGGAAAGGCGCTGATGAATCAGTGAAGAATAACAGGTACAACTGTGCTAAAGGGCACGGGGTGCTTGGGGACACTGAGGTGCTTGGAGACACTGAGGTGCTTGGAGACACTGAGGTGCTTGGAGACACTGAGGTGCTTGGAGACACTGAGGTGCTTGGAGACACTGAGGTGCTTGGAGACACTGAGGTACTTGGAGACACTGAGGTACTTGGAGACACTGAGGTACTTGGAGACACTGAGGTACGTAGAGGCACTGAGGTGCGTAGAGGCACTGAGGTGCGTAGAGGCACTGAGGTGCGTGAAGACACTGGGGTGCGTAGAGACACTGGAGTGCGTAGAGACACTGGGGTGCTGAGGCACGGAGGCACGGAGGCACG
>NC_086445.1:641896186-642126186 GCF_028390025.1 Pseudophryne corroboree | reverse complement strand
CGCCCAAAAAAGGGTGTGGCCACATGCGGCGTGGCCAATGAAAATGGGGTCGTGATACACATATGACCCCAATACTGCAGTGCCAGATACACATATGCCAACAATAGTGCCAGATACACATATGTCCCCACAGTGCCAGATATGACCCCACAATTGCCAGATACCTATGCCCTCACAGTGGCAGATACACATATGCCCCCTCGGTGCCAGATATGCCGTCATGGTGCCAGATATGCCCCCACAGTGCCAAATACACATGCCCCCACAGTGCCAGATATGCTCCCATATTGCCAGATATGCCCCCACATTGACAAATACACACGCCCCCACAGTGCCAGATATGACCCCGCGTTGCCAAATACATATGCCCCCACAGTGCCAGATATGCCCCCAGCAGTGCAACTCACCATTGTTGCTGTTGCTGGCTGTCTGGGGCTGACTGTGCACTGTGCATGTCGGGATAGAGGAGAGCGCAGCACGCGACTCTCCTGCCCACTTGTTTGGTCTCCTCTCCTCCTGCGGCAGCGTCCTGTATCTTAGATCTGGCGCCGGTTTATGAGCCAATCAGAGCTCGCGGTCCGGCGGCAGCGGCTCCTGATTGTCTGTCGGTCCTCGAGCACTGATTGGCTCGCGAACCGCGCCAGATCTAAGATACAGGATGCCAAGGCCGCCACAGGAGGAGGAGAGACCGCAGGTCACCGGAGTCCGGGCTGACTGGGCAGGCAGGAGAGGGGCAGGAGAGCAGAGGCATATGCTGCGCTCTCATCTCTCCGACACAGTGTCTGCAAGAAGGCGGCCCAGCGGTACTGTGTACCGGCTGGGAATTTCTTACCAGTACACAGTACCGCAACATACCACCACACTTGCAGCACTGTGGAGGAGGAGCTTGGGACTGGCGCATAGCGTTATATACATAAATAATATATATCTATATATATCTATATCTATATCTATATGTCTATATATCTATATATATATCTATATATTATCAAGAATAAGGAGAGCGCACCGGTGAATGGTAATAAAAGGTAACACTTTACTATGTAAATATCCACGTACATGAAAGTTAAAATTGATGCACTTAGCCAGTCCTCCGATAACTGTCGCCTCGGGCTGAACCTTCTGCTGGCGGCGTATTTTTCACGGAGAGACCGTCTGCTCTGTTCCAGACTGGAGACCGACTTCGTCTGCAGATGCAAGCCACGCCCAACGCGTTTCGTCACTATGGGACTTCGTCAGGAGCTGTCTATATATATACACACAGTTCATACACATCATACACTGTTGCATGGAAATAAGAGCATGTCCAGTATACTGTGGCAGCACTTTCCATTTGCCCTTACGGTACAGTATCTCAGGTGAGCTAAGCACAGCAGGCACCCTCACCTTGTGTCCGGAGCCGTGCTGAGGAGTGCACTCAGCAGCTGCAGCACTATAAGGAGCTACTGTATGCGCTGCAGCAGCTTCCCTAAAACTGGACCCCCATCTCTACCCCCTGTCGCGACCCCTGACTGAAGCCCGAGGGCAGCGTGGTGGTAGCAGCATGGATCGGCCCAGCAGGTGGGAGTTCTGAGACATGCGCCAGTGACATTGCACGCAGGGGAGGTTTCTAGGTACTCGGAAACCCTCTCTGTGTGCACGTATGGGCTGGCCGGGAGTCTGATCAGGGAGTAGGAGGGGCTAAACATTATGCACAGTGCTCCTGCACGTGGCTCAGCTGGATTAAGGCTTCAGGGGGGGAGGGGGGGGGGGCGGAGCACGTATAACAGGGGGCCCTATAACTTAACCAGTTTGCTTGCAAACTATATATATATATATATATATATATATAAGGTTTGCAAGCAAATATATATATAATATAGATACTCCGTTTGCCTTTAATTGATTAAAAAAAAATCACTGCTGTCTTACTTTTTTTTTCGATAACGATGATGCTGCCGGGCTGTGTGCAGTGCACACTCTGAAGAGCCTGAATGCTGCACGCTCCTCTCCCGAGATTGAACCTATGCTCCCACCGCCAACCAGCTCACACGCGGACACTCAGTGTGACCACACTGGATCCTGCGTAGACGCAGGCTTTCACTTTATAATATCCTTCCATCCTGCCACCGGCGATTGAACTGTGATGCCGGCGCTGCGGATCGGTAATTAAGATCCGATCTGCAGCGGGGGCCCTTGCAGAGCGGGGAGGCCAGGGTTACTTACCCCCTGTGCCTGCCCTCCCCCCCCTCCTTTCCCTTAATCCGGCTCCGGGGCGGCTACATTCACTGCACGGAGTGGAGGATGTAATGTGCGGTCATTCACCTGACCGCACATCACTCCTCCACTCAGTGCAGTGACATTCAGCCGCCCGCAGGAGCAGTGTGCAGATAGAATAGATGATCGGCGTCTCTGTAAGTTTTGGGGGGGCGAGCTGCCCCCTTGCCCCCCCAGTTCCGACGCCCCTGCCTGGGTGACTAGTTCACCACCCTGTCTCTTGTGTCTGAAACCATTTTTACAGCAGGCTTACAGGTGTCTGCAGTCATGCCTGCTGTTGCTCAGACTTGATCAAACTGAATCCCTGGAATGGATTCCACACCCTGTTGTTCTACATCCATGTCAGGTATGTTTATGCAGTCCCTGTGACAGTATCTTATCAGATACATTATGAATGTCACCATGTCAAAAGTCGACACTGTCAGCATATCAACATTAGGGTCAGCCTAGGCTTTGAGGGGAGGTTATGGTTATGTTGTTGGGTTAAGGTTAGGCATTAAAGGTTAGGGATTAGGGTTAGGGATCTGACCCAGAAGTGACAGTCACATGACCGCCAGGACCCGGAAGATGCCGCTGCAGCTGCCAGGAGTAGGACAGTCACCGCTAGTTAATATTTCAACATTCTAAAATGTAAACATTTCAGAACTGTGTACATTGTCGACATTATGACCATGTCAACATTTTGGCTCTGACATGAATGTCTACAGTATGACTGTCGACATATTACCACACCTCTGTAATATTTTGCACGATGTACAATATTTTCTGTATAACCTGATGTATAAGAAAAGTAGTAATGCAAACGATGCTTGTGTGGAAGGTGTTTGTAAGTAGAATAATCCCTCTCTGCTGGTAGAGGATATAATCTTATTTGTATATATTTAAGATTAATTTCACATACTTGGAGAAAATCTTTCATTTTCTTTCTCCTATATCCTAGCAGTGTATGTACAGTATGCATGTGTGTTCTAGTATAGGTAGAGGTTATACAGATAGGAGGAGGTAATAGATAAGATTCATCATGCATCAACAGAAAAGAATGCGTATACACTATGAATAGCATGAGCTAAGTGGTTTAAAGATAAGAACTAGGAAAAATCTTGCAAGTGCATATTAAATAGCATAAGGTTTAAATATAACATAAATTAGGTCTCTGGAATATTTTACTACTAGAACCGCAGAGAATCTGACATTCCTAGAACCAGGGCCAGACTAAGGCAGATGGGGGCCCAGGGTAACAAAGGTTGTGGGGGCCTCTACTATTGCTGTCAAAGACCCAAACCCCCACCTCCTCACCCCACAGTGCGCGACCCTACATTAATCCGGCCATGACCCCATAACAGGTGTGGGGTAAGTCCTTCAGTCTGCAATTTACCCATGGGTCTCCATGGGTCTCCCTTGCAGGTGGTGCCCATGATGAGCAGGAGGAGCGGCTAGGGAAAAAGCCTCACCACACTAATAGAGGGGTCCCCCTATTCTGTCAGTGCGTGGCGGATGCTGCTGTGTGAATGGGAAGGAGGGTGTGACGTAGAGCTGCCCTGCCAGATTCTTATAGCCGGTAGAGGGGGGTCCACTCAGCGCCATAGTTCCACATCCAGAGCAGGCAGCAGCAGAGTAGAGTGAGATGGGTGGCACTGCTGTCACTGCTGCCAGGGAGAAGCCACCACTGCTGCAGCAGGACATACTCATATTACAGGGAGCAGGCAGACAGACAGGGGCAGAACTCTCCTCTGCACAGGCAAGCAGGACGCTGGGACAAGCGGAGGGAGACTCCTTTGATTCCAAACAAGCTGTGTTCCAAACAAGCCTCTAATGTGTGGGGGTCCCTATACGGCCACCCCTGTGGCCCCTCCCTTAACCCCCCCCCCCCCACTCCCCCATAAGAAATGCATTAAACACTCAAAATACGACTTTAATAACTTTTTAGTTTACATTATTTTCTGCCATTTGTATATTATATTCAAAGATTTTACTTGCTAGAGATACATTTAGATTGCTGATTTGAATACAACAATTTTGCTTCTCAGACCAACACTGCACCATGCTTCTACTTTTTCTAAAAAGCTTTTTTTTTTTTCAGAAAATGATTTTCCTCTTATCTGAACCTCCTAAACACATTTTGTACATGTGATTTGTACTTTTTGTGCACATTTTCTAAACACGGCTTAGTAGCACTTCTCGCAGAAATCACTCAACTTGTTGCATTTGCACAGACTGATTTGACATTTCTTCCACATTCTACAGTAGACTACATTAGTCCTGCAACGTCTTCTTCTTGCCGCTGCCCTTCTATTTGTTCTTTCCCTTTCTTTATTTCATTCACCAGCTGAAGAATGAACTTCTTCCTTTTCATCTTTCTGTTTGTTGCTTGATTGTTAATGGCCCAGGTATTGAGAGCCGATATGCAGGGGCCAACTGGGATGGAAGCCAGCCCAGGTAATATATGGAATCAGCCCTAATAGGAGTGTGGTCTGTTGAGGGGGTGGAGTGTGAGGGGTGGAATAAGGGGCATAAGTTCATTCCAGACTCCCGGAGGCACAATAGAGGTTGGTTCCCCCTGCCCAGCATCTGCTGGCGCATGAGCAGTAGCACAACTGAGGAAGCAAAGGAGGATTTAAAGTGATTGCATTGTGATCACATAACTTTTCAGTAATGGCCAGGATGGGCTCCTATCAGAAACCCTGTCCCTGCAGCTCATCAATGGTACATGTGGGGCATAAAGAATCCTTATTTCCATAACTTGCAGCAATAAGGAATCTATATTTTGGGGGACAGGCCGCAAATGATATTAAATAGAGCCCTATAGGTTTTATTTTAACAGTTAGTCCAGACATTGAACCTTACAGGAAAAAAAAATGTCCGCCAAGGGAAATTAACTACATTGTCCCCAAAGGAAAAAAGATAAACACATTGGGGTATATTTACTAAGGTCCCGATTTTGACCGAGATGGTGTTTTTAGTTCAAAGTGTCATCTCGGGAATTTACTAAACTCAAATCACGGCAGTGATGAGGGCATTCGTATTTTTTTGGAACTCAAAGAAAAAAAAATTAGGAATGAATACACCATCGGTCAAATACGCCTGTAATATGGTAGAACTCGGTCATTTACTAAAAAGTGTAATTCACAAACACTGCCGTGAAAAAATACAAATCGTAAAAAAGTGCTAAAATAAAACAGACCTGCTTTTTTTTACCGTGTTCTGATAGGCATGCACGGATCCATGAGATCCGTGCATGTTTTTCAGTGGGAAGGGGTGCGAAAGTGTTAAATTTGTTGAAAAAAAATGCGTAGGGTCCCCCCTCCTAAGCAAAACCAGCCTCGGGCTCTTTGAGCCGGTCCTGGTTGAAAAAATATGGGGAAAAAAGTGACAGGGGTTCCCCCATATTTAAGCAACCAGCACCGGGCTCTGTGCCTGGTCCTGGTTCCAAAAATACAGGGGACAAAAAGCGTAGGGGTCCCCCGTATTTCTGAAACCAGCACCGGGCTCCACTAGCCAGATACATAATGCCACAGCCGGGGGACACTTTTATATTGGTCCCTGCGGCCCTGGCATTACATACCCAACTAGTCACCCCTGGCGGGGTACCCTGGAGGAGTGGGGACCCCTTCAATCAAGGGGTCCCCCCCCTCCAGCCACCCAAGGGCCAGGGGTGAAGCCCGAGGCTATCCCCCCCATCCAAGGACGGCGGCTGGGGGGCTGATAGCCTTTTTGTCAAAATTTGAATATTGTTTTTAGTAGCAGTACTACAAGTCCCAGCAAGCCTCCCCCACAAGCTGGTACTTGGAGAACCACAAGTACCAGCATGCAGAGGAAAACCGGGCCCACTGGTACCTGTAGTACTACTACAAAAAAAAAATACCCCAATAAAAACAGGAGACACACACCTTGAAAGTAAAAGTTTATTACATACATCCACACCTCCAAACATACATACTTACCTATGTTCACACGAGGGTCGGTCCTCTTCTCCATGTAGAATCCATGGGGTGCCTGTTGGAAAAATTATACTCACATAATCCAGTGTAGATCGGTCCTCTTCTGTTCTATTTGTAATCCACCTACTTTGCAAAATAAAAAAACGGACACCCGACCACGCACTGAAAGGGGCCCCATGTTTTCACATGGGACCCCTTTCCCCAACTGCCAGGAACCCCCCCTGACTTCTGTCTAAGAGGGTTCCTTCAGCCAATCAGGGAGCGCCACGTCGTGGCACCCTCCTGATTGGCTGTGTGCTCCTGTAGTGTCCGTCAGGCAGCACACGGCAGTGATACAATGTAGCGCCTATGCGCTCCATTGTAACCAATGGTGGGAACTTTGAGGTCAGCGGCGAGGTTACTTTCGGTCAACCGCTAAAAATTTATAAAATATATAAAATTCTAAAAAAAATTGAAATAATTTATCAATTTGTACTACCGCTTGTTTTAGATCTGATGTAATACGTCTAGCCCGAATAAATTGCGAGTATGGAAGGCCTTTGACGAGTGATCTAGGATGACAACTATTAGACAAAAGAAGATTATTACGATCAGTGGGCTTAGAATATAAATTTGTGGAAATACACCCATCACAGACCGATATAGCTACGTCCAAAAAATGAATCTCATCAGGGCTATAATCAAAAGTAAATTTTACAGGGCTCCCACCAGCATTATGTGTATTAATATGATTAATTAAAAGACTACTGTCACCCTTCCAGAAAATCAAAAGGTCATCTATGTAATGACAGAAAACAATTATATTGGAAGAAATAGCAGGATCTGCAAAAAACAATGACTGTTCAACATCAAACATGAATATATTTGCATATGAGGGGGCTACCGCCACCCCCATCGCACAACCGACCAATTGAAGATAGAATGCACTATCATAAAGGAAAAAGTTACGTGTCAAAACAAACTGTAACAATGTCAAGACAAATGGAATTGCTGGACCATTATAATCAGTTTGATCATTCAAAAACCGGCCTACCGCCGTCAATCCCACATCATGCGGAATGACGGTGTATAGGCTAGTTACATCGATTGTAAACATCACAATATCTGGATCTAATCTAGGAAGAGCTCGCAATTTAACCAACAATGACGTTGTATCCAATAAATACCTTGGATGCTTTCTAATATATGGCTGAAATAAACTGTCCAGGTACACAGAAATGGGTTGTGACAAACCACCCCGGGCTGCAATGATTGGTCTACTCGGGGGGTCAATGTCCGATTTGTGTATCTTGGGGATGGTGTAAAATAATGGGACCAATGGAAACGCTGGTACTAACGCTTTGCTTAGTTGCTCCGTAATAGTTCCATTTTCCATAGCAGCTTGAAGAATGGTCGACAGATCCCTTTTAAATACAACCGAGGGGTCCTGAGGCAATCGCCTATATGTAGTACAATCATTTAGGTGCACTGCTACTTGAAGTTTATACTTGGCCAGATCCTGAATGACGAGGGCACCCCCCTTATCTGCTGGGCGAAAAATCAAAGCTTTGTTATTGGCTAAATTATCCAAAGCCAGTTGTTGACCAGGAGTTAAATTGTGTCGCTGTGGAGGCAGCTTTGGTATAAACATCTGTGTATCCTTATCCAATAGGCGCATAAAGGTCTTTATGGAGGGGTTAAATGACTGAGGTTCAAATGTGGATCTTGGGAGGATTTTAGATAATTGAGGAGGTAACTCAGTTATAGAGGCAACCTCTCCTGTATCTTGGATACTAGCAGTGGTGTTACGTTTACCATAAAATTCACTGAGTTTCAATTGACGATGTAAAGTTTCTCAACACTCCAATCCAACATATTGAACCTAGTGGAAGGTACAAAGGATAGACCTTTTGATAATACTTCTGTTTCTATCCCAGACAGCTCATATGATGATAAATTGACAATTAAGTTTTGTTTGCAGCTTTTCTTCCACGTCCCCTGCCTTTTGCCTTGGCTGCCCCTCCTGGTGTATCGTCGTTGTCGCGGGAATATTGTGCCCGAGTCGTGACCCCTAAAGGGTCAGGTTGGCCACGTTTATTACTTCTTTTGTTGCTCCTATCATTGTCACTTGATGAATAAAAGTCAGTAGAGGAGTCCATTTGTCTTTCACCCATCCCCCTATTGCGTCTAAAAAAGGGTTTCTTATAGTCATTACCCCTACATATTCGTCACAGACTCACTTGTAACTCTAAATTCACAGTGTATCAAATCATTTGTCCGTGCGGCCTTTCCTATATTGGAAAAACAGAACGTTCTTTTAAAGAACGGATGGCCGCTCATAGGTCATCAATTAAGTCTGCTTTAAATACGGGTAAGAGTGATCTACCAGTGGCGAGACATTTTTTGTTAGCCTCGCACAACTTGACCACCCTAAGATATCGGATGATTGATCACGTGCCCCCGTCACTGAGGGGTGGCAATCGTGGTCTTAAACTTTTGCAGTGTGAGGCTCGCTGGATTTTTCGTCTGGGGACCCTTGCCCCTGGGGGTTTAAATGAACAGTCTGGGATTAATGTATTAGCCAGTAGTAGTTGATTATGTATCTCTAGGGGGTCACTTTTTTAACAATTCTTGTTGATCATGTGTTTATGCATTGTATTATATTTACATTTAGTGATATATTATTCAGACCTGGTGGTGATCGGATCTAACAGATGGTTACATGTATATATTGGATCGGTAATCGTCTTTTTGTAGCCATTAATTGTTTCAGTCGCACTGCTGGCTGCAGAGTGATTGACAAGAAGAGGGCGTTTCTGGGTGTCAACTGACCGTTTTCAGGGAGTGTTCTGAAAAATGCAGGCATGCCAGGAAAAATGCAGGTGTGGCTGGGCGAACGCAGGGCGTGTTCGTGACGTCAAAACAGGAACTGAACAGTCTGAAGTGATTGCAAGCGCTGAGTAGGTCTGAAGCTACTCTGAAACTGCACAAAATTATTTTGTAGCTGCTCTGCGATCCTTTCGTTCGCACTTCTGCTAAGCTAAAATACACTCCCAGTGGTAGGCGGCATAGCGTTTGCACGGCTGCTAAAAACTGCTAGCGAGTGATCAACTCGGAATGACCACCCATATGCAGTCATTGTAGACATGTCACTAATTGTAGGCAGTTCCTTCAGTCCGGACCAGATGTCAAAAGTTTTTGCTGACTTATCTGCAGCACCACCAATCAAAAATGGAGTTATTTCCTGACAGAGAAACTGAAGGAGGAGATGCTTCTGTTTCACGTTTCGCTTTAGCTGACAATTTGCTCACCAGCAGCTCTTTGCATCTCTTCAGATTTGTGGAATGAAAACACAACGTATGATTAAACCTAGGATCAAGTATGGTCACCAAAATATAGTGATCTGATTTCAAGAGAATAAAGGGCTTGATCTACAAGTCCGACATACTAAGCACTTTGTTTCAGATACTCCTTCAGTTTCTCTAGCTGCTTTTCCAAAAGTCTAATTAGGGGAATTACCTAAATCAAGCTGGCAGTGTCTGAACTAACTTCACATGTGACAACTTCAAAGGGTTTGATAACCTTGCACAACACAGAAAGTATTCTCCACTGTGCTTGAGTATGCCCCCTCTTTTCCCTATGTCATAGGCTGTTGTGTAGCCTTGTATAGCCCTTTGCTGTCTATTCGTTGCATATAGGGCTGAATTTTATACCGTTACTACCTCTTGCTTCAGCTGGTAGCAAGGCAAATTCAACAGCTCTTCCAGTTGCTGCAATCTTCTACATGCACAAATGTCCTAAAAAATTTGGGCCACAGAGAGCATCTTCTGCACTCCGCTGTCATTTTTTATTTTTTTATTTGCACCACCAAGTTAATTGTGTGAGCAAAACATGGAACATGTTGGAATTCACCCAGCTGTAATGCTCTCACAATATTGGTGGCATTGTCAAAAATCATAAATCCCAAGGAGAATCCAAGCGAGGTAAGCAATTTTGCAATGATTTCCCTAAGTTTTTCAAAGCGGTTGTGAGCTGTATGTCTCTTAGTGAAACCGGTGATACGCAGAGTAGCTTGTCTCTGAATGAGCTGTCATTTGTTAGATGCTGCTGTTGGTGTTGCTGAAGGCAATACACCTACCCAGTGGGCTGTCACACTCATGTAGTCTTTCATTTCCCTGTTCTGCTTGACCACATAACTGAGGGTACAATGTCATTTCGGATGACATTAACAACGCTATTTTTTAATGTCCTTGTACAGAGTAGGAATTGCTTTTCTAGTGAAATGGACTCTAGATAGATTTTGGTAGAGGGGACACAGGACCTTAATTAACTGTCTAAAATCATTGCATTAATAGTAGATACTGAACACACATCTAATACCAGCATAGACGTTATGTCATCAGTAATTTGCTGTGCAACTGGGTGACTGCTATCATACTTGCTCCCCCTTGAAAAGGATTAAGTTAATTGTTTTGTTAAACTACTACTTCCTTGTCCCCGTCTTGGATGAAGATCCACTCACAGAAGCAGAAGGATTTTGAAGGCAGCGTTTGAAGTTGCAACCAATGGTTGCATCTAAACAAGCACTCAAGGATCCTTTTGAGGAATCCCAGAAGAGGAATAAGCTATGCTTATGAAATTGGATGCAGGACTTCTGATTATGATTGAGGATATTGATGAGGAAGGTGTTCGTGATAGAGATTGCAGTTGCTTGGATCTAACAGGGAGAAGGGAGCGAGGTGACGCTGGACTGGTTGTAACCTTTTTATCGAAAGTTTTTGAATTTGTAAAAAACTTTTGATAAATGAGCTGCAAGTAACGTAAACAGGGGAGATTTCTAGTTGGTTAAGGTCCTTACCTCTACTTACTATGGCTTTAAAAAGGGTACAGATGGCTTGATAGTTGTCTGGATTTGGGTAGAAATAATTCCACACATAAGAGGTGGATTATTTTGTCTTTTGCCCAGGCATGACAATAGACTTTTTCATATCATGGGCAACAACTGTTTCCAATGTCACCTGATTTACACAAACTACATTATCAACATCCTCATCATCAACATTCTTATTCGTGCCAGCTGCACAAATATACTTCTCATCCTTGGGCACTTCCAAAGAACCATCTTCAATTTCTATGTCAGCATGTTGACTTGTGCTGCTCATTCACACATTTGCAGAGTGCGCAGAAATGTTGGAAGGAGCCTCCTCTTCAAGGCCCTCATTCTGAGTTGTTCGCTCGCTAGTTGCTTTGAGCAGCATTGCACACGCTAGACCACCGCCCTCTGGGAGTGTATCTTAGCTTAGCAGAATTGCGAACTAAAAATTAGCAGAATTGCTACTAACTAATTCTTTGCAGTTTCTGAGTAGCTCCGGACCTACTCACAGATTGAGATCAGCTCAGTCCGTTTAGTTCCTGGTTTGACGTCACAAACACGTCCTGCGTTCGGCCAGCCACTCCCCCGTTTCTCCAGACACTCCCGAGTTTTTCCCTGACACGCCTGCGTTTTTTGCAAACGCCGGGAAAACGCTGAATTACCACCCAGAAATGCCCCTTTCCTGTCAATCATTTACCGATCAGCAGTGCGACTGAAAAGCGCCGCAGAATCCACAGCAAATCTGCTAAGTTTTTAGTTAAATAACTAAGCGCATGCGCCCTGCGTGCCTTGCGCATGCACAGTTTGCAACAAATCGCAGCATAGCGAAAATCGGCAACGAGCGAACAACTCGGAATGACCCCCCAAGTACAGTATTGGAAAGGTCAGGCTCACACATGGCAAACGCGGACACACTTAGGAGTATATGTACTAAGGTGTGAGTTTCACAGAAGTGGAGATGTTGCCCATGACAACCAATCAGATTCTACAGATGTAGCCATGCTTGTTTTGGCTGCATCTAATCGCACCCACGTGCGCATACATATATTCGCACCTGTGACCCATACGCATTGCATAGACGTGTCACGGGTGCAAATAGGTGTCGCCAGGTACAGCTAGTCATTGCTGCAATGTGTATGCACATTGCACATGCGTGCACATTGCAGCAATAATGATCCTGGATACATCTGTGCTTTTCATTTATCTAGCACAGTCTAGAAGATAGTAGCGAGAATCTCCACTTCTATGAAACTCACACTTAGCCTTTCCTTGCTACTTCATGTGGTGAATGGCATACTGTCAAGTTTATATTTCTCTGCATCTAACTTTCCATTTTGATGTTTTTTTCTTTACCACTATAAAATTATATTGCTTCTTAGATTTTACATGCCCTGACTTAAGCCCTCTATGCCCTTGGGCATTAGCCTTAGTTGATGACGTTGACAGACTTGTATTGGCATAACTGGTGTCAGCAGCTGCAGCATGGTATAGCTGCGCTACAACCTGCAGCATCACAAAGTGTATTTTAAAGAAAAAACTGTCCAATGTTAGTAGAGTTGCACGGGACCTGGTGGCTCATTCATGCCAGGCATCTGGTGCTGCATGGCATATTGAAGATAGATTTATGAGGATACTTCTAGTGATGAGCGCCTGAAATTTTTCGGGTTTTGTGTTTTGGTTTTGGGTTCGGTTCTGCGGCCGTGTTTTGGGTTCGACCGCGTTTTGGCAAAACCTCACCGAATTTTTTTTGTCGGATTCGGGTGTGTTTTGGATTCGGGTGTTTTTTTCAAAAAACCCTAAAAAACTGCTTAAATCATAGAATTTGGGGGTCATTTTGATCCCATATTATTATTAACCTCAAAAACCATAATTTCCACTCATTTTCAGTCTATTCTGAATACCTCACACCTCACAATATTATTTTTAGTCCTAAAATTTGCACCGAGGTCGCTGGATGACTAAGCTAAGCGACCCTAGTGGCCGACACAAACACCTGGCCCATCTAGGAGTGGCACTGCAGTGTCACGCAGGATGTCCCTTCCAAAAAACCCTCCCCAAACAGCACATGACGCAAAGAAAAAAAGAGGCGCAATGAGGTAGCTGTGTGAGTAAGATTAGCGACCCTAGTGGCCGACACAAACACCGGGCCCATCTAGGAGTGGCACTGCAGTGTCACGTAGGATGTCCCTTCCAAAAAACCCTCCCCAAACAGCACATGACGCAAAGAAAAAAAGAGGCGCAATGAGGTAGCTGTGTGAGTAAGATTAGCGACCGTAGTGGCCGACACAAACACCGGGCCCATTTAGGAGTGGCACTGCAGTGTCACGCAGGATGTCCCTTCCAAAAAACCCTCCCCAAACAGCACATGACGCAAAGAAAAAAAGAGGCGCAATGAGGTAGCTGTGTGAGTAAGATTAGCGACCCTAGTGGCCGACACAAACACCGGGCCCATCTAGGAGTGGCACTGCAGTGTCACGTAGGATGTCCCTTCCAAAAAACCCTCCCCAAACAGCACATGATGCAAAGAAAAAAAGAGGCGCAATGAGGTAGCTGTGTGAGTAAGATTAGCGACCGTAGTGGCCGACACAAACACCGGGCCCATTTAGGAGTGGCACTGCAGTGTCACGCAGGATGTCCCTTCCAAAAAACCCTCCCCAAACAGCACATGACGCAAAGAAAAAAAGAGGCGCAATGAGGTAGCTGTGTGAGTAAGATTAGCGACCCTAGTGGCCGACACAAACACCGGGCCCATCTAGGAGTGGCACTGCAGTGTCACGCAGGATGTCCCTTCCAAAAAACCCTCCCCAAACAGCACATGACGCAAAGAAAAAAAGAGGCGCAATGAGGTAGCTGTGTGAGTAAGATTAGCGACCGTAGTGGCCGACACAAACACCGGGCCCATTTAGGAGTGGCACTGCAGTGTCACGCAGGATGTCCCTTCCAAAAAACCCTCCCCAAACAGCACATGACGCAAAGGAAAAAGAGGCGCAATGAGGTAGCTGTGTGAGTAAGATTAGCGACCCTAGTGGCCGACACAAACACCGGGCCCATCTAGGAGTGGCACTGCAGTGTCACGCAGGATGGCCCTTCCAAAAAACCCTCCCCAAACAGCACATGACGCAAAGAAAAAAAGAGGCGCAATGAGGTAGCTGACTGTGTGAGTAAGATAAGCGACCCTAGTGGCCGACACAAACACCGGGCCCATTTAGGAGTGGCACTGCAGTGTCACGCAGGATGTCCCTTCCAAAAAACCCTCCCCAAACAGCACATGACGCAAAGAAAAATAAAAGAAAAAAGAGGTGCAAGATGGAATTGTCCTTGGGCCCTCCCACCCACCCTTATGTTGTATAAACAAAACAGGACATGCACACTTTAACCAACCCATCATTTCAGTGACAGGGTCTGCCACACGACTGTGACTGATATGACGGGTTGGTTTGGACCCCCCCCAAAAAAGAAGCAATTAATCTCTCCTTGCACAAACTGGCTCTACAGAGGCAAGATGTCCACCTCATCATCATCCTCCGATATATCACCGTGTACATCCCCCTCCTCACAGATTATCAATTCGTCCCCACTGGAATCCACCATCTCAGCTTCCTGTGTACTTTGTGGAGGCAATTGCTGCTGGTCAATGTCTCCGCGGAGGAATTGATTATAATTCATTTTAATGAACATCATCTTCTCCACATTTTCTGGATGTAACCTCGTACGCCGATTGCTGACAAGGTGAGCGGCGGCACTAAACACTCTTTCGGAGTACACACTTGTGGGAGGGCAACTTAGGTAGAATAAAGCCAGTTTGTGCAAGGGCCTCCAAATTGCCTCTTTTTCCTGCCAGTATAAGTATGGACTGTGTGACGTGCCTACTTGGATGCGGTCACTCATATAATCCTCTACCATTCTTTCAATGGGGAGAGAATCATATGCAGTGACAGTAGACGACATGTCCGTAATCCTTGTCAGGTCCTTCAGTCCGGACCAGATGTCAGCATCAGCAGTCGCTCCAGACTGCCCTGCATCACCGCCAGCGGGTGGGCTCGGAATTCTGAGCCTTTTCCTCGCACCCCCAGTTGCGGGAGAATGTGAAGGAGGAGATGTTGACAGGTCGCGTTCCGCTTGACTTGACAATTTTCTCACCAGCAGGTCTTTCAACCCCAGCAGACTTGTGTCTGCCGGAAAGAGAGATCCAAGGTAGGCTTTAAATCTAGGATCGAGCATGGTGGCCAAAATGTAGTGCTCTGATTTCAACAGATTGACCACCCGTGAATCCTTGTTAAGCGAATTAAGGGCTCCATCCACAAGTCCCACATGCCTAGCGGAATCGCTCCGTGTTAGCTCCTCCTTCAATGTCTCCAGCTTCTTCTGCAAAAGCCTGATGAGGGGAATGACCTGACTCAGGCTGGCAGTGTCTGAACTGACTTCACGTGTGGCAAGTTCAAAGGGCAGCAGAACCTTGCACAACGTTGAAATCATTCTCCACTGCGCTTGAGACAGGTGCATTCCACCTCCTATATCGTGCTCAATTGTATAGGCTTGAATGGCCTTTTGCTGCTCCTCCAACCTCTGAAGCATATAGAGGGTTGAATTCCACCTCGTTACCACTTCTTGCTTCAGATGATGGCAGGGCAGGTTCAGTAGTTTTTGGTGGTGCTCCAGTCTTCTGTACGTGGTGCCTGTACGCCGAAAGTGTCCCGCAATTCTTCTGGCCACCGACAGCATCTCTTGCACGCCCCTGTCGTTTTTTAAATAATTCTGCACCACCAAATTCAAGGTATGTGCAAAACATGGGACGTGCTGGAATTTGCCCATATTTAATGCACACACAATATTGCTGGCGTTGTCCGATGCCACAAATCCACAGGAGAGTCCAATTGGGGTAAGCCATTCCGCGATGATCTTCCTCAGTTGCCGTAAGAGGTTTTCAGCTGTGTGCGTATTCTGGAAACCGGTGATACAAAGCGTAGCCTGCCTAGGAAAGAGTTGGCGTTTGCGAGATGCTGCTACTGGTGCCGCCGCTGCTGTTCTTGCGGCGGGAGTCCATACAACTACCCAGTGGGCTGTCACAGTCATATAGTCCTGACCCTGCCCTGCTCCACTTGTCCACATGTCCGTGGTTAAGTGGACATTGGGTACAGCTGCATTTTTTAGGACACTGGTGACTCTTTTTCTGAGGTCTGTGTACATTTTCGGTATCGCCTGCCTAGAGAAATGGAACCTAGATGGTATTTGGTACCGGGGACACAGTACCTCCAACAAGTCTCTAGTTGGCTCTGCAGTAATGATGGATACCGGAACCACGTTTCTCACCACCCAGGATGCCAAGGCCTCAGTTATCCGCTTTGCAGTAGGATGACTGCTGTGATATTTCATCTTCCTCGCAAAGGACTGTTGGACAGTCAATTGCTTGGTGGAAGTAGTAAAAGTGGTCTTACGACTTCCCCTCTGGGATGACCATCGACTCCCAGCAGCAACAACAGCAGCGCCAGCAGCAGTAGGCGTTACACGCAAGGATGCATCGGAGGAATCCCAGGCAGGAGAGGAATCATCAGAATTGCCAGTGACATGGCCTGCAGGACTATTGGCATTCCTGGGGAAGGAGGAAATTGACACTGAGGGAGTTGGTGGGGTGGTTTGCGTGAGCTTGGTTACAAGAGGAAGGGATTTACTGGTCAGTGGACTGCTTCCGCTGTCACCCAAAGTTTTTGAACTTGTCACTGACTTATTATGAATGCGCTGCAGGTGACGTATAAGGGAGGATGTTCCGAGGTGGTTAACGTCCTTACCCCTACTTATTACAGCTTGACAAAGGGAACACACGGCTTGACACCTGTTGTCCGCATTTCTGTTGAAATAGTTCCACACCGAAGAGCTGATTTTTTTGGTATTTTCACCAGGCATGTCAACGGCCATATTCCTCCCACGGACAACTCTCCCCGGGTGCCTGACTTAAACACACCACCTCACCATCAGAATCCTCCTGGTCAATTTCCTCCCCAGCGCCAGCAACACCCATATCCTCCTCATCCTGGTGTACTTCAACACTGACATCTTCAATCTGACTATCAGGAACTGGACTGCGGGTGCTCCTTCCAGCACTTGCAGGGGGCGTGCAAATGGTGGAAGGCGCATGCTCTTCACGTCCAGTGTTGGGAAGGTCAGGCATCGCAACCGACACAATTGGACTCTCCTTGTGGATTTGGGATTTCGAAGAACGCACAGTTCTTTGCGGTGCTACTGCTTTTGCCAGCTTGAGTCTTTTCATTTTTCTAGCGAGAGGCTGAGTGCCTCCATCCTCATGTGAAGCTGAACCACTAGCCATGAACATAGGCCAGGGCCTCAGCCGTTCCTTGCCACTCCGTGTGGTAAATGGCATATTGGCAAGTTTACGCTTCTCCTCCGACAATTTTATTTTAGGTTTTGGAGTCCTTTTTTTACTGATATTTGGTGTTTTGGATTTGACATGCTCTGTACTATGACATTGGGCATCGGCCTTGGCAGACGACGTTGCTGGCATTTCATCGTCTCGGCCATGACTAGTGGCAGCAGCTTCAGCACGAGGTGGAAGTGGATCTTGATCTTTCCCTAATTTTGGAACCTCAACATTTTTGTTCTCCATATTTTAATAGGCACAACTAAAAGGCACCTCAGGTAAACAATGGAGATGGATGGATACTAGTATACAATTATGGACGGACTGCCGAGTTCCGACACAGAGGTAGCTACAGCCGTGGACTACCGTACTGTACTGTGTCTGCTGCTAATATAGACTGGTTGATAAAGAGATGTAGTAGTATGTATGTATAAAGAAGAAAGAAAAAAAAACCACGGGTAGGTGGTATACAATTATGGACGGACTACCGAGTGCCGACACAGAGGTAGCTACAGCCGTGAACTACCGTACTGTACTGTGTCTGCTGCTAATATAGACTGGTTGATAAAGAGATGTAGTAGTATGTATGTATAAAGAAGAAAGAAAAAAAAACCACGGGTAGGTGGTATACAATTATGGACGGACTGCCGAGTGCCGACACAGAGGTAGCTACAGCCGTGAACTACCGTACTGTACTGTGTCTGCTGCTAATATAGACTGGTTGATAAAGAGATGTAGTAGTATGTATGTATAAAGAAGAAAGAAAAAAAAACCACGGGTAGGTGGTATACAATTATGGACGGACTGCCGAGTGCCGACACAGAGGTAGCTACAGCCGTGGACTACCGTACTGTACTGTGTCTGCTGCTAATATAGACTGGTTGATAAAGAGATGTAGTAGTATGTATGTATAAAGAAGAAAGAAAAAAAAACCACGGGTAGGTGGTATACAATTATGGATGGACTACCGAGTGCCGACACAGAGGTAGCTACAGCCGTGGACTACCGTACTGTACTGTGTCTGCTGCTAATATAGACTGGTTGATAAAGAGATGTAGTAGTATGTATGTATAAAGAAGAAAGAAAAAAAAACCACGGGTAGGTGGTATACAATTATGGACGGACTGCCGAGTGCCGACACAGAGGTAGCTACAGCCGTGAACTACCGTACTGTACTGTGTCTGCTGCTAATATAGACTGGTTGATAAAGAGATGTAGTAGTATGTATGTATAAAGAAGAAAGAAAAAAAAAACCACGGGTAGGTGGTATACAATTATGGATGGACTGCCGAGTGCCGACACAGAGGTAGCTACAGCCGTGAACTACCGTACTGTGTCTGCTGCGACTGGATGATAAATAATGATATAAAAAATATATATATATCACTACTGCAGCCGGACAGGTATATATTATATAATGACGGACCTGCTGGACACTGTCTGTCAGCAGAATGAGTTTTTTATAGAATAAAAAAAAAAACACCACACAAGTGAAGTCACACGACGAGTGTTTAACTTTTTCAGGCAATCACAATATAGTATACTACTAACTATACTGGTGGTCAGTGTGGTCAGGTCACTGGTCAGTCACACTGGCAGTGGCACCCCTGCAGCAAAAGTGTGCACTGTTTAATTTTAATATAATATGTACTCCTGGCTCCTGCTATAACCTATAACTGGCACTGCAGTGCTCCCCAGTCTCCCCCACAATTATAAGCTGTGTGAGCTGAGCACAGTCAGATATATATACATAGATGATGTAGCACACTGGGCTGAGCAGTGCACACAGATATGGTATGTGACTGAGTCACTGTGTGTATCGTTTTTTTCAGGCAGAGAACGGATATATTAAATAAAACAAAACTGCACTGTCTGGTGGTCACTGTGGTCAGTCACTAGTAAACTCTGCACTCTCTACACTTCTACAGTACTCCTAAGCTCCAGTAAATCAGGTCAATCTCTCTCTCTCTCTCTCTCTTCTAATCTAAATGGAGAGGACGCCAGCCACGTCCTCTCCCTATCAATCTCAATGCACGTGTGAAAATGGCGGCGACGCGCGGCTCCTTATATAGAATCCGAGTCTCGCGAGAATCCGACAGCGTCATGATGACGTTCGGGCACGCTCGGGTTAACCGAGCAAGGCGGGAGGATCCGAGTCTGCTCGGACCCGTGAAAAAAACCATGAAGTTCGGGCGGGTTCGGATTCAGAGAAACCGAACCCGCTCATCTCTAGATACTTCTGTATGCAATGCAAAAACAGCAGTCATCACTTTAAAATGTACACCTATCCTATGCTGGGTGCAGAAGATACAACATACATATGACTGCTAAATAACTCTGGCTTCATGTCTACCACACACCGACAGTAGGTGGTGGTTCCCTTCTGGTCATATGCTCAGTTGTCACCCAGAAACACCCATTTCTTCCAAGATTTGGCAGAGACTGCCCATGCATACACATGTTTTTGGGGAGAGTAATCGTATCTGGGAACTCCTGGAGTCCTGGAAGTGAAAGCATGGGGAGGACATAGGGGCCAATCACCTGAGCCCTCGCTCTTTCATGAGGGTGCCCAATCTTCTAATCACAGCTGCAGTGCAGAGCAGGATCAGATAAGCGATACCGGCATCCCGATGATGAAGATTCCAACAGGGGTGAGTTATGTATTTTAACTCCTAACCTCCCCTTTAAGTGCCTAAACCTAACCCTCCCCCCTTAGTGCCTAAACCAACCCCCCTCCCCATAGTGCCTAACCCTAAAACCCCTTGTCTGCAGCCTAAACCTAACCCACATATGTCTGGTAAAGTCCCCGTCCCCCCTGATTCCTAATCCTAATATCCCCTGTATAGTTTATCTTCGGTATCCAGTATAGTCAGGATTTCAGCATCGGGACACTGAGGTTTTCCGTATTCCGCCAACAGTGTTCTGGTGGTTGTCAGGGCATGACTATATATTACTATGGTGATGGGCGCACAGGTGATGTCATTGACCGCACACGGCTGAACGAAGGAAGCCGGAGGCGGGAAGCTGCGTGGTGATGGTGAGCACATAAAAGTGGTGACTGTTTTGTATTGTATAAAAGGCTACAATCTTTCAGTGCAGTGTCATTATTTCCGAGTGCCGCCGTCAACGAGTTTGTACTATTGGGGAGCCTCCATACTCCCCTAACACGGAGGGCAACGGAATAAGTAAACCTGATTGTGCGGAGAGTGCCGAGCTCCACGTTGTATATATATATATATATATATATATATATATTAGTGATGAGCGGGTTCGGTTTCTCGGAAACCGAACCCCCCCGAACTTCACGCTTTTTACACAGGTCCGAGGCAAACTCGGATCTTCCCGCCTTGCTCGGCTAACCCGAGCGCGCTCGAACGTCATCATCCCGCTGTCGGATTCTCGCGAGGCTCGGATTCTATTGCGAGACTCGGATTCTATATAAGGAGCCGCGCGTCGCCGCCATTTTCACACGTGCATTGAGATTGATAGGGAGAGGACGTGGCTGGCGTCCTCTCCGTTTAGAATAGAAATAGATAGTGAGAGTGAGACACTTGATTTACTGGAGCTTAGGAGTACTCAGAGAGTGCAGAGTTTACTAGTGACTGACCAGTGACCACCAGTGCAGTTTTATTATTATTTAATATAATCCGTTCTTTGCCTGAAAAAAAACGATACACAGTGACACAGTATACCATATCTGTGCTCAGCCTCAGTGTGCTGCATCATCTATGTATATCTGACTGTGCTGAGTGCTCACTGCTCACACAGCTTAATTGTGGGGGAGACTGGGGAGAAGTTATAGCAGGAGTACATATATTTAACAGTGCACACTTTTGCTGCCAGAGTGCCACTGCCAGTGTGACTGACCAGTGACCAGTGACCACCAGTATATTGTGATTGTCTGCCTGTGATCGTCGTGTGGTGTTTTTATTCTATAAACGCATTCTGCTGACAGTGTCCAGCAGGTCCGTCATTATATAATATATACCTGTCCTGCAGTAGTGATATATATATATTTTTTATATCATTATCATCCAGTCTATACTAGCAGCAGACGCAGTACGGTAGTCCACGGCTGTAGCTACCTCTGTGTCGGCAATCGCTCGTCCATAATTGTATACCTACCTGTGGTGGTTTTTTTTTCTTTCTATCTTCTTCATACTAGTAGTTAACTTTAGGAGTCTGCAGTGCTGACAGTGTCCAGCAGGTCCGTCATTATATAATATATACCTGTCCGGCTGCAGTAGTGATATATATATATTTTTTATATCATTATCATCCAGTCTATATTAGCAGCGGACGCAGCATGGTAGTCCACGGCTGTAGCTACCTCTGTGTCGGCAGTCGCTCGTCCATCCATAATTGTATACCACCTACCTGTTGTGTTTTTTTTTTCTATCTTCTTGATACTAGTAGCTTACTTTAGGAGTCTGCAGTGCTGACAGTGTCCAGCAGGTCCGTCATTATATAATATATACCTGTCCGGCTGCAGTAGTGATATATATATTTTTTTTATATCATTATCATCCAGTCTATATTAGCAGCAGACGCAGTACGGTAGTCCACGGCTGTAGCTACCTCTGTGTCGGCAGTCGCTCGTCCATCCATAATTGTATACCACCTACCTGTTGTGTTTTTTTTTCTATCTTCTTGATACTAGTAGCTTACTTTAGGAGTCTGCAGTGCTGACAGTGTCCAGCAGGTCCGTCATTATATAATATATACCTGTCCGGCTGCAGTAGTGATATATATATATATTTTATATCATTATCATCCAGTCTATATTAGCAGCAGACGCAGTACGGTAGTCCACGGCTGTAGCTACCTCTGTGTCGGCAGTCGCTCGTCCATCCATAAGTATACTAGTATCCATCCATCTCCATTGTTTACCTGAGGTGCCTTTTAGTTGTGCCTATTAAAATATGGAGAACAAAAATGTTGAGGTTCCAAAAATAGGGAAAGATCAAGATCGACTTCCACCTCGTGCTGAAGCTGCTGCCACTAGTCATGGCCGAGACGATGAAATGCCATCAAAGTCGTCTGCCAAGGCCGATGCCCAATGTCATAGTACAGAGCATGTAAAATCCAAAACACCAAATATCAGTAAAAAAAGGACTCAAAAATCTAAAATAAAATTGTCGGAGGAGAAGCGTAAACTTGCCAATATGCCATTTACCACACGGAGTGGCAAGGAACGGCTGAGGCCCTGGCCTATGTTCATGGCTAGTGGTTCAGCTTCACATGAGGATGGAAGCACTCAGCCTCTCGCTAGAAAAATGAAAAGACTCAAGCTGGCAAAAGCACAGCAAAGAACTGTGCGTTTTTCGAAATCACAAATCCACAAGGAGAGTCCAATTGTGTCGTTTGCGATGCCTGACCTTCCCAACACTGGATGTGAAGAGCATGCGCCTTCCACCATTTGCACGCCCCCTGCAAGTGCTGGAAGGAGCACCCGCAGTCCAGTTCCTGATAGTCAGATTGAAGATGTCAGTGTTGAAGTACACCAGGATGAGGAGGATATGGGTGTTGCTGGCGCTGGGGAGGAAATTGACCAGGAGGATTCTGATGGTGAGGTGGTTTGTTTAAGTCAGGCACCCGGGGAGACACCTGTTGTCCGTGGGAGGAATAGGGCCATTGACATGCCTGGTGAAAATACCAAAAAAATCAGCTCTTCGGTGTGGAAGTATTTCAACAGAAATGCGGACAACATTTGTCAAGCCGTGTGTTGCCTTTGTCAAGCTGTAATAAGTAGGGGTAAGGACGTTAACCACCTCGGAACATCCTCCCTTATACGTCACCTGCAGCGCATTCATCATAAGTCAGTGACAAGTTCAAAAACTTTGGGCGACAGCGGAAGCAGTCCACTGACCAGTAAATCCCTTCCTCTTGTAACCAAGCTCACGCAAACCACCCCACCAACTCCCTCAGTGTCAATTTCCTCCTTCCCCAGGAATGCCAATAGTCCTGCAGGCCATGTCACTGGCAATTCTGACGAGTCCTCTCCTGCCTGGGATTCCTCCGATGCATCCTTGCGTGTAACGCCTACTGCTGCTGGCGCTGCTGTTGTTGCTGCTGGGAGTCATTGGTCATCCCAGAGGGGAAGTCGTACTCGTAAGACCACTTTTACTACTTCCACCAAGCAATTGACTGTCCAACAGTCCTTTGCGAGGAAGATGAAATATCACAGCAGTCATCCTGCTGCAAAGCGGATAACTGAGGCCTTGGCATCCTGGGCGGTGAGAAACGTGGTTCCGGTATCCATCATTACTGCAGAGCCAACTAGAGACTTGTTGGAGGTACTGTGTCCCCGGTACCAAATACCATCTAGGTTCCATTTCTCTAGGCAGGCGATACCGAAAATGTACACAGACCTCAGAAAAAGAGTCACCAGTGTCCTAAAAAATGCAGTTGTACCCAATGTCCACTTAACCACGGACATGTGGACTAGTGGAGCAGGGCAGGCTCAGGACTATATGACTGTGACAGCCCACTGGGTAGATGTATGGACTCCCGCCGCAAGAACAGCAGCGGCGGCACCAGTAGCAGCATCTCGCAAACGCCAACTCTTTCCTAGGCAGGCTACGCTTTGTATCACCGCTTTCCAGAATACGCACACAGCTAAAAACCTCTTACGGCAACTGAGGAAGATCATCGCAGAATGACTTACTCCAATTGGACTCTCCTGTGGATTTGTGGCATCGGACAACGCCAGCAATATTGTGTGTGCATTAAATCTGGGCAAATTCCAGCACGTCCCATGTTTTGCACATACCTTGAATTTGGTGGTGCAGAATTATTTAAAAAACGAGAGGGGCGTGCAAGAGATGCTGTCGGTGGCCAGAAGAATTGCGGGACACTTTCGGTGTACAGGCACCACGTACAGAAGACTGGAGCACCACCAAAAACGCCTGAACCTGCCCTGCCATCATCTGAAGCAAGAAGTGGTAACGAGGTGGAATTCAACCCTCTATATGCTTCAGAGGTTGGAGGAGCAGCAAAAGGCCATTCAAGCCTATACAACTGAGCACGATATAGGAGGTGGAATGCACCTGTCTCAAGCGCAGTGGAGAATGATTTCAACGTTGTGCAAGGTTCTGCAACCTTTTGAACTTGCCACACGTGAAGTCAGTTCAGACACTGCCAGCCTGAGTCAGGTCATTCCCCTCATCAGGCTTTTGCAGAAGAAGCTGGAGACATTGAAGGAGGAGCTAACACAGAGCGATTCCGCTAGGCATGTGGGACTTGTGGATGGAGCCCTTAATTCGCTTAACAAGGATTCACGGGTGGTCAATCTGTTGAAATCAGAGCACTACATTTGGTCCACCGTGCTCGATCCTAGATTTAAAACCTACCTTGGATCTCTCTTTCCGGCAGACACAAGTCTGCTGGGGTTCAAAGAACTGCTGGTGACAAAATTGTCAAGTCAAGCGGAACGCGACCTGTCAACATCTCCTCCTTCACATTCTCCCGCAACTGGGGGTGCGAGGAAAAGGCTCAGAATTCCGAGCCCACCCGCTGGCGGTAATGCAGGTCAGTATGGAGCGACTGCTGATGCTGACATCTGGTCCGGACTGAAGGACCTGACAACGATTACGGACATGTCGTCTACTGTCACTGCATATGATTCTCTCCCCATTGAAAGAATGGTGGAGGATTATATGAGTGACCGCATCCAAGTAGGCACGTCAGACAGTCCGTACTTATACTGGCAGGAAAAAGAGGCAATTTGGAGGCCCTTGCACAAACTGGCTTTATTCTACCTAAGTTGCCCTCCCACAAGTGTGTACTCCGAAAGAGTGTTTAGTGCCGCCGCTCACCTTGTCAGCAATCGGCGTACGAGGTTACATCCAGAAAATGTGGAGAAGATGATTGTGATGACATGTGATGACACAGCTGGCGTGTCGTGTCGCTCAGTGGTAAAAGACACGTGGTTACTTTCCTAGCCCTGGTCCTACACATGGACTTCATCAATTGCCAATATGTTATTAGTTATATGTTAGGCAATATTGTATTATATTGTATGATGTTATTGTTACAAGGGTACAGTTATGTTTTCAATGTATATATATGAATGTAATGGTTATTGTGTTATAGTTTGTAAAATAATGTTTTCCCAATATGACTGATCAGATAACCTGTGTGTTTGCTGTTGTGTAGATACAGCCAGTCTCAGATGTCAGGCCATACACCCCTCTCATTCTTCCCCACACAATGGATTCCAGGCCACACAATCAGATTAAGTAAGGTTACTTTAGTTAACATCTATTGTGGCCTAGGGGACATGCCTGGACATGTGAAACTGTTCTGGGGGTGTCGCCTTATTGTAGAAAAGACAAAGGTTTGATAATAGCAAAGAGGGGACGTGAGAGAGATCTGGAAGAGAAGGAGAGAGTGTGGCAGGAGACTGACTAAGAAGTAATGTTCTGTCAGGAGCTCCAGGAGGGATTGTCGTGTAGAATTGGATCACAGAAGTGTGCTGAGCTGTTTATAACCCATTCTATTCAATAAACCACTGTTGGTTTTCATCTACCACCGTGACTGAGTGATTTGGAACCTGGTATCCTCACATTTGGCGGCAGCGGTGGGATCACTCAAGACACCAGCAGAAAGGTATAAACCACAGCAGGCAATGGATTCCGCCCCGCTATGCTACCGTTACAGCAAGAAGGATCAACTACAGGACCTCTGTCGAGCAAGACGGATTGAGTTTAATACAGTGGATACCAAGGAATCCCTAATTGGAAAACTGGCTCAATGGGACGTTGAGCACCCTTGTGATAAGGAGGAAGAGGAGGATATGGTCGAGGCCTCAGCGGAGGAGACCAGTAATGGAACCAGGGCAGTGGAGCTTGTGGTTGGAAGTTTGTCAGCATATCGGCAGGCTGAGAAGCCGGATCTTTTATTTATAGTTACCAAAATGCAGTACATTTGGGAGTACTGGAATGAAGCTCAGTGGGAAATCAGCAGGTGGAGAGTATCCAGCATACAGGACAAGTTGTGTCATCTTGGGAATGCGTTCATGCACTGCAGAAGTGAAGCAGCCACATGGAATCTGCTGGGGGAGCCAGAGTTTGAGGAATTCAGGGAGGAAGTGATCGCCACAGTGGCCCAAATGACACAAAGTATACAATATACAGAGACGGAAGAGCAAGTGCAGAGTAAATTGCCTTCCCGGACAGAGCCAGAAGAAGTGGCATTGGATCGGGGGCCCCTGGATACCCCAGCATGGCGAGGCCAGTGTTACAGGGTGGATGTGGAAAGGCACCACCTGCAACAGCTTCTCCGATACCCAAGGGAAGAAGTTGCCCAGTGGTCTATACGGAAGGAAGCACACGAAGTGAAGACAGCAGTGAGCACAATCCAGGCACCCCAGGAGGAACTGCACTACAACTTCCCTTTTGCTGAGATGGAGGATGAGGACTTGGTGAGAGAGTGTCAAGAACTGTCTGCCCAGTATGTTACACTGGAAAAGGATGACCTTGACCAGGTGGATGCAAGGAAGCGCTGTCTGCAACCCGTTCTCTTCTCCCTGGGGGAATGTCACAGTGAAACACTCAGTGACCGGCCTGAGCTGTGTTACAACTGGCCATTTGCAGGCTTGGAGGATATAGAAACCATCCCAGAGTGCCAGCGAGACATTGAGGAAGAAGTTGCCACTATCACCCGACCACCACTTCAGCAACAGAGCCTCCAAGGGAATCCTTCAGGTGAGCACCAACCAGTCCTGGCTACTGAACCATTTACAGTGTTGTGTTTGGGGGAGGCTACTGAAAATGAGAAGGGAGTGGGGTCTGTCATCCAAACACCCCAGGAGAAGATGCACTATGCCTTCCCATTGGCAGAGGTGGAAGAGGAGATCTCTGCGAGGGCAGCAGTAGGTGGTAATGTCCCAACTATAAGCATGGCTAGTGCAGACAGTGTCTCACTTCAGGCTGATCAGCATATTCGGCTGAGGGAGGCCTATTGTGAAGCTATGTTCATGGCTGCCCCAGTTATTTTATCAGAAAAGGATGTTCAGGAAGGGCCCAGTGTATCTCCAGCAATTGTATCTCTCCCAGAAGATTCTGGAGGTCTGTTCTCATTCAGTGAACTTGATGGTAAGGAGCTGCAGTCTGAATGCCAGAATCTTCCCTGTGACTCAGAGAAAATCCAGGGATCAGACCTGATGAAAATAGCATCAGCTCAGGAACTGGAAGGGAACATGTTGCTCTACTCTAGGGCACCTGAATGTGTTTTGGACTGGCATTGTGTGCAAGGTGAAATGACTGACTCTAACCAGGACAATGGTGGTCAGCTAGTACATGTAGCAGTGAATGGAGAAGGTAATGCCACTGTCCCGGTGAACCTACATCCATGTTCCAGTACAACGATGGTCGAGTTGGTGGATACACACAAGGAAGCTGAGCAGATTGTACTCCAGGCCAAAGCATACAAGACTCAGAGTAGGATCCCACAAGTTACCCAGCTAGCCAGGCTTGAGGAAGCATTTACCCAGGATAGCACAGAAGAAACTTCTGGCATGAAGGAATCCCCATTGTGCCCTGACAATTACCATACCCGTGGTTCATGTTTGGGGGAGGGAAGCCACTGTCCTGATGCACCAGAGGTGATGGAAGTGGGGTTCCCAGGGAATACATTGTTGGGGAGGGAGAGTGATTGCCCCAGAGATCAGATTTTGTTTATGGAGGAAAACTGTGACTATCTGAAAGTTGAGGTTACCCAGTTGGGTGTAGGGGAATTATTAAGTCCCCAGGCGCAGTTATTGGACTTACTGAATGACACTGTTGCACATGCTGTTACCCCAACCCAGTGGCTGTCTACAAAGGGGACTTTGATTAATGTATTTGGATGGGACACCGGGGGGAAATACAAGAACTATGGACTGCTGATCACGTTTCCACCGGACCCTGGTAAGACTGTATTGATTTATGTACTGTGGGCCACACACCCACCAGACCGGGGAAAGAAATTCCCACACAAGCCTCATGACAATTACCACAGACTTTGGACCTGGGACGCAGGTGGTCTCCGTACAAACTGGACAATGCTATTCACAAAAACCACCAGACCCACAAGAGAAACCTGCCAGTCATTATTATGACGGGGCACAGACTGTCTGATGTAGGAGAGCATCACTGCGCTCAGCAAGCTTCAGCTACTTAGGGCACAGGGCGAGAAAGTAGGGGAAGGTAATGTGACGACATGTGATGACACAGCTGGCGTGTCGTGTCGCTCAGTGGTAAAAGACACGTGGTTACTTTCCTAGCCCTGGTCCTACACATGGACTTCATCAATTGCCAATATGTTATTAGTTATATGTTAGGCAATATTGTATTATATTGTATGATGTTATTGTTACAAGGGTACAGTTATGTTTTCAATGTATATATATGAATGTAATGGTTATTGTGTTATAGTTTGTAAAATAATGTTTTCCCAATATGACTGATCAGATAACCTGTGTGTTTGCTGTTGTGTAGATACAGCCAGTCTCAGATGTCAGGCCATAAACCCCCCTTATTCTTCCCCACACAATGGATTCCAGGCCACACAATCAGATTAAGTAAGGTTACTTTAGTTAACATCTATTGTGGCCTAGGGGACATGCCTGGACATGTGAAACTGTTCTGGGGGTGTCGCCTTATTGTAGAAAAGACAAAGGTTTGATAATAGCAAAGAGGGGACGTGAGAGAGATCTGGAAGAGAAGGAGAGAGTGTGGCAGGAGACTGACTAAGAAGTAATGTTCTGTCAGGAGCTCCAGGAGGGATTGTCGTGTAGAATTGGATCACAGAAGTGTGCTGAGCTGTTTATAACCCATTCTGTTCAATAAACCACTGTTGGTTTTCATCTACCACCGTGACTGAGTGATTTGGAACCCGGTATCCTCACATTGATGTTCATTAAAATGAATTATAATCAATTCCTCCGTGGAGACATTGACCAGCAGCAATTGCCTCCACAAAGTACACAGGGAGCTGAGATGGTGGATTCCAGTGGGGACGAATTGATAATCTGTGAGGAGGGGTATGTACACGGTGATATATCGGAGGATGATGATGAGGTGGACATCTTGCCTCTGTAGAGCCAGTTTGTGCAAGGAGAGATTAATTGCTTCTTTTTTGGTGGGGGTCCAAACCAACCCGTCATTTCAGTCACAGTCGTGTGGCAGACCCTGTCACTGAAATGATGGGTTGGTTAAAGTGTGCATGTCCTGTTTATACAACATAAGGGTGGGTGGGAGGGCCCAAGGACAATTCCATCTTGCACCTCTTTTTTCTTTCATTTTTCTTTGCGTCATGTGCTGTTTGGGGAGTAGTTTTTGGAAGGGCCATCCTGCGTGACACTGCAGTGCCACTCCTAGATGGGCCAGGTGTTTGTGTCGGCCACTTGGGTCTCTTATCTTAGTCACACAGCTACCTCATTGCGCCTCTTTTTTTCTTTGCGTCATGTGCTGTTTGGGGAGTGTTTTTTGGAAGGGCCATCCTGCGTGACACTGCAGTGCCACTCCTAGATGGGCCAGGTGTTTGTGTCGGCCACTTGGGTCGCTTATCTTAGTCACACAGCTACCTCATTGCGCCTCTTTTTTTTCTTCTTTGCGTCATGTGCTGTTTGGGGAGTAGTTTTTTGAAGGGCCATCCTGCGTGACACTGCAGTGCCACTCCTAGATGGGCCAGGTGTTTGTGTCGGCCACTTGGGTCGCTGAGCTTAGTCATCCAGCGACCTCGGTGCAAATTTTAGGACTAAAAATAATATTGTGAGGTGTGAGGTGTTCAGAATAGACTGAAAATGAGTGGAAATTATGGTTATTGAGGTTAATAATACTTTGGGATCAAAATGACCCCCAAATTCTATGATTTAAGCTGTTTTTTAGGGTTTTTTGAAAAAAACACCCGAATCCAAAACACACCTGAATCCGACAAAAAAAATTCGGTGAGGTTTTGCCAAAACGCGTTCGAACCCAAAACACGGCCGCGGAACCGAACCCAAAACCAAAACACAAAACCCGAAAAATTTCCGGTGCTCATCACTATATATATATATACACACACACACACACACACACACACGCACACACGCACACACGCACACATACAGTTACACCTATAGATATACATATACAGATGGAGCCCTGCTCATCTGTCCCTTTAATAGGATTAACTGAGCCAGTGCAGTCGTTCTTAATCGCCTGCTGTAATGATTTAAGTCCCTGCTGTATTGTTCTCTCTGTATTGTATTGTACTGTAACTGAGAACAGTAGATGAAAGGCTTATTCTAATAAGCATTGGTGCACCATGGTGCAGCAGAGGCTGGGTGAGCGAGTATACTGTATCTGTATATAGTCATATCTATATATCTATAGGTGTAACTGTATAGGTGTAACTGTATGTGTGCATGTGTATGACAGCATGTACAGTATGTGTATGAATGTGTGATTTTATGTATGTGTGACTGTATGTATGTGTATGAGACTGTATGAATGCAGGTGTGGCTGTATGCATGCATGCGTGTGACTATGTATGTATATAGGTTGTGACTTTATATATCTATGTATATTAGTGATGTGCACCGGAAATTTTTCGGGTTTTGTGTTTTGGTTTTGGGTTCGGTTCCGCGGCCGTGTTTTGGATTCAGACGCGTTTTGGCAAAACCTCCCTGAAAATTTTTTGTCGGATTCAGGTGTGTTTTGGATTCGGGTGTTTTTTTACAAAAAACCCTCAAAAACAGCTTAAATCATAGAATTTGGGGGGTCATTTTGATCCCATAGTATTATTAACCTCAATAACCATAATTTACACTCATTTTCAGTCTATTCTGAACACCTCACACCTCACAATATTATTTTTAGTCCTAAAATTTCCACCGAGGTCGCTGGATGGCTAAGCTAAGCGACACAAGTGGCCGACACAAACACCTGGCCCATCTAGGAGTGCACTGCAGTGTCAGGCAGGATGGCACTTCAAAAAAATTGTCCCCAAACAGCACATGATGCAAAGAAAAAAAGAGGCGCAATGAGGTAGCTGTGTGACTAAGCTAAGCGACACAAGTGGCCGAAACAAACACCTGGCCCATCTAGGAGTGGCACTGCAGTGTCAGACAGGATGGCAGATTTAAAAAATAGTCCCCAAACAGCACATGATGCAAAGAAAAAAAGAGGCGTACCAAGGTCGCTGTGTGACTAAGCTAAGCGACACAAGTGGCCGACACAAACACCTGGCCCATCTAGGAGTAGCACTGCAGTTTTCTAGCGAGAGGATGAGTGCTTCCATCCTCATGTGAATCTGAACCACTAGCCATGAACATAGGCCAGGGCCTCAGCCGTTCCTTGCCACTCCGTGCCGTAAATGGCATATTGGCAAGTTTACGCTTCTCATCAGACGCTTTCAATTTTGATTTTTGGGCCATTTTACTGAACTTTTGTTTTTTGGATTTTACATGCTCTCTACTATGACATTGGGCATCGGCCTTGGCAGACGACGTTGACGGCATTTCATCGTCTCGGCCATGACTAGTGGCAGCAGCTTCAGCACGAGGTGGAAGTGGATCTTGATCTTTCCCTATTTTAACCTCCACATTTTTGTTCTCCATTTTTTAATGTGTGGAATTATATGCCAGTATCAACAGAAATGGCCTACTACTATATATACTGCGCACAACTGAAATGCACCACAGGTATGGATGGATAGTATACTTGACGACACAGAGGTAGGTAGAGCAGTGGCCTTCCGTACCGTACTGCTATATATACTGGTGGTCACTGTCAGCAAAACTCTGCACTGTACTCCTCCTATATAATACTGCTGGTCCCCAGTCCCCACAATAAAGCAGTGTGAGCACAGATATATGCAGCACACTGTGAGCACAGATATGGAGCGTTTTTCAGACAGAGAACGGATAAAACTGGTGGTCACTGATCAGCAAAACTCTGCACTATACTCCTCCTATATAATACAGCTGCTCCCCAGTCCCCACAATTAAGCAATAAGCACAAATATTTGCATCAACATTAATAAACGGAGAGGACGCCAGCCACGTCCTTTCCCTAACATTTCCAATGTACGAGTGAAAATGGCGGCGACGCGCGGCTGCTTATATAGAATCCGAATCTCGCAAGAATCCGACAGCGGGATGATGACGTTCGGGCGCGCTCGGGTTAACCGAGCCATACGGGAGAATCCGAGTTTGCCTCGGTCCCGTGTAAAATGGGTGAAGTTCGGGGGGGTTCGGTTTCCGAGGAACCGAACCCGCTCATCACTAATGTATATAGGTGTATGGCAATGTATGTATGCATATCCTCAACTATCCTGTTTTAGGCGTCCTGCTTTTGAGGTACAGACCCTCCTTTGGGCTGCAGTGTCTCATGGGGAGGAATAATAGGGAATAAATGCTCTCACCTGCTGTGTGCACAAGGAAGGGGGCAGCCCAGCTGCTTGGGATGTACAGTACATGCACCCTACATGACATGAAATAGAAGCATGATGTGTCATGATCAGGGCCAGATTAACAATGGGGCGATGGAGCTCCAGCTCCAGGCAAACCTTAAAAAAAGGCCCATCATTATGGCAGTATGATGATCAAAAGCCACAAGCTGGCCACATGGTCAGCCACAAATCATAGCTATGTGAAAACACACTTTTTCACATTCTTTTTGTAAAATAATGTTAATAAATAGGCCTCTTAATATTTCCAAAGCAGAATTAAAAGATAATAACCACTCAGTGGAATGTCCTCCCATACACAATAACACTTAGTTTCTTCTAGACTCCAAACCTTAAAGTGTTCCCTGAAAACTCACCACTTCAGACAAGCTTATCAAATCCCAGACAGACCCATGTAAAAGTTATTCTACTAATAACGTCTTCTTTATACAGTCCACACATATGTTTACTAGAGATGAGCGGGTTCGGTTCCTCGGAATCCGAACCCGCCCGAACTTCATGTTTTTTTACACGGGTCCGAGCGACTCGGATCTTCCCGCCTTGCTCGGTTAACCCGAGCGCGCCCGAACGTCATCATCACGCTGTCGGATTCTCGCGAGGCTCGGATTCTATCGCGAGACTCGGATTTTATATAAGGAGCCGCGCGTCGCCGCCATTTTTCACACGTGCATTGAGATTCATAGGGAGAGGACGTGTCTGGCGTCCTCTCCGTTTATAGAGATTCGAGAAGAGAGTGAGACAGAGAGAGACACAGTAGTAATTTGGGGAGCATTAGGAGGAGTACTACTACTACTAGTACTTGCTGAAGTGATAGAGAGAGATAGTGTGACTGTTTTATCTGACTTGTGGGGGAGACACTGACAGTGGGGAGCAGTTAGAGTCTGAGAGCAGGACTCAGGACTCAGGAGTACATATAACGTACAGTGCACACTTTTGCTGCCAGAGTGCCAGCCACACTGCCATTGTTTGTGACCACACTGACCACCAGTATAATATATATTGTGATTGTCTGCTTACGACTCAGGAGTACTACTTGCAAGTTGCTGATAGTGTGACCAGTGACCTGACCACCAGTTTAATAAATCACCACCAGTTTATGAGTTTAATATATATATTATATATATATATAATTGTATATAATATATATATAATATTGTATACCACCTAGCACCTACCCGTGTTTTTTCTTTTTTTTCTTTCTTCTTTATACATACTACTATAGTAGCTTACTGTAGCAGTCTGCGGTGCTGCTGAGCTGACAGTGTCCAGCAGGTCCGTCATCAGTCATTACATAATAAATATATAATATATACCTGTCCGGCTGCAGTACTAGTGATATTATATATACATATATATTGATTTCATCTCATTATCATCCAGTCTATATTAGCAGCAGACACAGTACGTTAGTCCACGGCTGTAGCTACCTCTGTGTCGGCACTCGGCAGTCCATCCATAATTGTATACCACCTACCCGTGGTTGTTGTTTTTTTCTTTCTTCTTTATACATACTACTATAGTAGCTTACTGTAGCAGTCTGCGGTGCTGCTGAGCTGACAGTGTCCAGCAGGTCCGTCATCAGTCATTACATAATAAATATATAATATATACCTGTCCGGCTGCAGTACTAGTGATATTATATATACATATATATTGATTTCATCTCATTATCATCCAGTCTATATTAGCAGCAGACACAGTACGGTAGTCCACGGCTGTAGCTACCTCTGTGTCGGCACTCGGCAGTCCATCCATAATTGTATACCACCTACCCGTGGTTGTTGTTTTTTTCTTTCTTCTTTATACATACTACTATAGTAGCTTACTGTAGCAGTCTGCGGTGCTGCTGAGCTGACAGTGTCCAGCAGGTCCGTCATCAGTCATTACATAATAAATATATAATATATACCTGTCCGGCTGCAGTACTAGTGATATTATATATACATATATATTGATTTCATCTCATTATCATCCAGTCTATATTAGCAGCAGACACAGTATGGTAGTCCACGGCTGTAGCTACCTCTGTGTCGGCACTCGGCAGTCCATCCATAAGTATACTAGTATCCATCCATCTCCATTGTTTACCTGAGGTGCCTTTTAGTTGTCCCTATTAAAATATGGAGAACAAAAATGTTGAGGTTCCAAAATTAGGGAAAGATCAAGATCCACTTCCACCTCGTGCTGAAGCTGCTGCCACTAGTCATGGCCGAGACGATGAAATGCCAGCAACGTCGTCTGCCAAGGCCGATGCCCAATGTCATAGTACAGAGCATGTAAAATCCAAAACACCAAATATCAGTAAAAAAAGGACTCCAAAACCTAAAATAAAATTGTCGGAGGAGAAGCGTAAACTTGCCAATATGCCATTTACCACACGGAGTGGCAAGGAACGGCTGAGGCCCTGGCCTATGTTCATGGCTAGTGGTTCAGCTTCACATGAGGATGGAAGCACTCAGCCTCTCGCTAGAAAAATGAAAAGACTCAAGCTGGCAAAAGCACCGCAAAGAACTGTGCGTTCTTCGAAATCCCAAATCCACAAGGAGAGTCCAATTGTGTCGGTTGCGATGCCTGACCTTCCCAACACTGGACGTGAAGAGCATGCGCCTTCCACCATTTGCACGCCCCCTGCAAGTGCTGGAAGGAGCACCCGCAGTCCAGTTCCTGATAGTCAGATTGAAGATGTCAGTGTTGAAGTACACCAGGATGAGGAGGATATGGGTGTTGCTGGCGCTGGGGAGGAAATTGACCAGGAGGATTCTGATGGTGAGGTGGTTTGTTTAAGTCAGGCACCCGGGGAGACACCTGTTGTCCGTGGGAGGAATATGGCCATTGACATGCCTGGTGAAAATACCAAAAAAATCAGCTCTTCGGTGTGGAAGTATTTCAACAGAAATGCGGACAACAGGTGTCAAGCCGTGTGTTGCCTTTGTCAAGCTGTAATAAGTAGGGGTAAGGACGTTAACCACCTCGGAACATCCTCCCTTATACGTCACCTGCAGCGCATTCATAATAAGTCAGTGACAAGTTCAAAAACTTTGGGTGACAGCGGAAGCAGTCCACTGACCAGTAAATCCCTTCCTCTTGTAACCAAGCTCACGCAAACCACCCCACCAACTCCCTCAGTGTCAATTTCCTCCTTACCCAGGAATGCCAATAGTCTTGCAGGCCATGTCACTGTCAATTCTGACGAGTCCTCTCCTGCCTGGGATTCCTCCGATGCATCATTGAGTGTAATGCCTACTGCTGCTGGCGCTGCTGTTGTTGCTGCTGGGAGTCGATCGTCATCCCAGAGGGGAAGTCGGAAGACCACTTGTACTACTTCCAGTAAGCAATTGACTGTCCAACAGTCCTTTGCGAGGAAGATGAAATATCACAGCAGTCATCCTGCTGCAAAGCGGATTACTGAGGCCTTGACAACTATGTTGGTGTTAGACGTGCGTCCGGTATCCGCCGTTAGTTCACAGGGAACTAGACAATTTATTGAGGCAGTGTGCCCCCGTTACCAAATACCATCTAGGTTCCACTTCTCTAGGCAGGCGATACCGAGAATGTACACGGACGTCAGAAAAAGACTCACCAGTGTCCTAAAAAATGCAGTTGTACCCAATGTCCACTTAACCACGGACATGTGGACAAGTGGAGCAGGGCAGGGTCAGGACTATATGACTGTGACAGCCCACTGGGTAGATGTATTGCCTCCCGCAGCAAGAACAGCAGCGGCGGCACCAGTAGCAGCATCTCACAAACGCCAACTCTTTCCTAGGCAGGCTACGCTTTGTATCACCGGTTTCCAGAATACGCACACAGCTGAAAACCTCTTACGGCAACTGAGGAAGATCATCGCGGAATGGCTTACCCCAATTGGACTCTCCTGTGGATTTGTGGCATCGGACAACGCCAGCAATATTGTGTGTGCATTAAATATGGGCAAATTCCAGCACGTCCCATGTTTTGCACATACCTTGAATTTGGTGGTGCAGAATTTTTTAAAAAACGACAGGGGTGTGCAAGAGATGCTGTCGGTGGCCAGAAGAATTGCGGGACATTTTCGGCGTACAGGCACCACGTACAGAAGACTGGAGCACCACCAAAAACAACTGAACCTGCCCTGCCATCATCTGAAGCAAGAAGTGGTAACGAGGTGGAATTCAACCCTCTATATGCTTCAGAGGTTGGAGGAGCAGCAAAAGGCCATTCAAGCCTATACAATTCAGCACGATATAGGAGGTGGAATGCACCTGTCTCAAGCGCAGTGGAGAATGATTTCAACGTTGTGCAAGGTTCTGATGCCCTTTGAACTTGCCACACGTGAAGTCAGTTCAGACACTGCCAGCCTGAGTCAGGTCATTCCCCTCATCAGGCTTTTGCAGAAGAAGCTGGAGACATTGAAGGAGGAGCTAACACAGAGCGATTCCGCTAGGCATGTGGGACTTGTGGATGGAGCCCTTAATTCGCTTAACAAGGATTCACGGGTGGTCAATCTGTTGAAATCAGAGCACTACATTTTGGCCACCATGCTCGATCCTAGATTTAAAGCCTACCTTGGATCTCTCTTTCCGGCAGACACAAGTCTGCTGGGGTTCAAAGACCTGCTGGTGAGAAAATTGTCAAGTCAAGCGGAAGGCGACCTGTCAACATCTCCTCCTTCACATTCTCCCGCAACTGGGGGTGCGAGGAAAAGGCTCAGAATTCCGAGCCCACCCGCTGGCGGTGATGCAGGGCAGTCTGGAGCGACTGCTGATGCTGACATCTGGTCCGGACTGAAGGACCTGACAACGATTACGGACATGTCGTCTACTGTCACTGCATATGATTCTCTCACCATTGAAAGAATGGTGGAGGATTATATGAGTGACCGCATCCAAGTAGGCACGTCACACAGTCCGTACTTATACTGGCAGGAAAAAGAGGCAATTTGGAGGCCCTTACACAAACTGGCTTTATTCTACCTAAGTTGCCCTCCCACAAGTGTGTACTCCGAAAGAGTGTTTAGTGCCGCCGCTCACCTTGTCAGCAATCGGCGTACGAGGTTACATCCAGAAAATGTGGAGAAGATGATGTTCATTAAAATGAATTATAATCAATTCCTCCGTGGAGACATTGACAAGCAGCAATTGCCTCCACAAAGTACACAGGGAGCTGAGATGGTGGATTCCAGTGGGGACGAATTGATAATCTGTGAGGAGGGGGATGTACACGGTGATATATCGGAGGATGATGATGAGGTGGACATCTTGCCTCTGTAGAGCCAGTTTGTGCAAGGAGAGATTAATTGCTTCTTTTTAGGTGGGGGTCCAAACCAACCCGTCATTTCAGTCACAGTCGTGTGGCAGACCCTGTCACTGAAATGATGGGTTGGTTAAAGTGTGCATGTCCTGTTTATACAACATAAGGGTGGGTGGGAGGGCCCAAGGACAATTCCATCTTGCACCTCTTTTTTCTTTCATTTTTATTTGCGTCATGTGCTGTTTGGGGAGTGTTTTTTGGAAGGGCCATCCTGCGTGACACTGCAGTGCCACTCCTAGATGGGCCCGGTGTTTGTGTCGGCCACTAGGGTCGCTTATCTTACTCACACAGCTACCTCATTGCGCCTCTTTTTTTCTTTGCGTCATGTGCTGTTTGGGGAGGGTTTTTTGGAAGGGACATCCTGCGTGACACTGCAGTGCCACTCCTGGATGGGCCAGGTGTTTGTGTCGGCCACTAGGGTCGCTTAGCTTACTCACACAGCTACCTCATTGCGCCTCTTTTTTTCTTCTTTGCGTCATGTGCTGTTTGGGGAGTGTTTTTTGGAAGGGCCATCCTGCGTGACACTGCAGTGCCACTCCTAGATGGGCCCAGTGTTTGTGTCGGCCACTAGGGTCGCTAAGCTTAGTCACACAGCTACCTCATTGCGCCTCTTTTTTTCTTTGCGTCATGTGCTGTTTGGGGAGGGTTTTTTGGAAGGGACATCCTGCGTGACACTGCAGTGCCACTCCTAGATGGGCCCGGTGTTTGTGTCGGCCACTAGGGTCGCTTAGCTTACTCACACAGCTACCTCATTGCGCCTCTTTTTTTCTTTGCGTCATGTGCTGTTTGGGGAGGTTTTTTTGGAAGGGACATCCTGCGTGAGACACTGCAGTGCCACTCCTAGATGGGCCCGGTGTTTGTGTCGGCCACTAGGGTCGCTTATCTTACTCACACAGCTACCTCATTGCGCCTCTTTTTTTCTTTGCGTCATGTGCTGTTTGGGGAGGGTTTTTTGGAAGGGACATCCTGCGTGACACTGCAGTGCCACTCCTAGATGGGCCAGGTGTTTGTGTCGGCCACTAGGGTCGCTTAGCTTACTCACACAGCTACCTCATTGCGCCTCTTTTTTTCTTCTTTGCGTCATGTGCTGTTTGGGGAGTGTTTTTTGGAAGGGACATCCTGCGTGACACTGCAGTGCCACTCCTAGATGGGCCAGGTGTTTGTGTCGGCCACTAGGGTCGCTTAGCTTACTCACACAGCTACCTCATTGCGCCTCTTTTTTTCTTCTTTGCGTCATGTGCTGTTTGGGGAGTGTTTTTTGGAAGGGACATCCTGCGTGACACTGCAGTGCCACTCCTAGATGGGCCAGGTGTTTGTGTCGGCCACTAGGGTCGCTTAGCTTAGTCATCCAGCGACCTCGGTGCAAATTTTAGGACTAAAAATAATATTGTGAGGTGTGAGGTATTCAGAATAGACTGAAAATGAGTGGAAATTATGGTTTTTGAGGTTAATAATACTTTGGGATCAAAATGACCCCCAAATTCTATGATTTAAGCTGTTTTTTAGTGTTTTTTGAAAAAAACACCCGAATCCAAAACACACCCGAATCCGACAAAAAAAATTCGGTGAGGTTTTGCCAAAACGCGGTCGAACCCGAAACCAAAACACAAAACCCGAAAAATTTCAAGTGCACATCTCTAATGTTTACATGTTTTCTCTTTCTACACTAATACAACCCGAGGTCAAAACTCATTGGTGATTGGATCATACAAGAGGGAACAAAAATCTCTTCAATCTGGCTGGTTGATATGCAACATGTAGCACTTATCCTTGTGTATCATCACCTATTGTCTATCGATTGTTAGCTTGTGAGCATGGCCCTATTATCTCTTTGTCATATTATTATCCTGTCTTGTTTTATTACTGTTCTGTCGCTGTTTTTTTCCTAATAGTAAAGTGCTACAGAATATGTAATAAATGTTGATAAATACATTGATAAATGATAAATCATTGACCTTCATTCAGTTTGCTCATGTTTTTGTCTGCCACCAGTTATTGAATTTCAGTTTACAATTTAGTTGTTAAATGTAGTTTTATTAGAACTGTATTAAGAAACATTTTTTACATTTTGCCATATTCATGTCTTCTGGTTTTTATTATTTCTAGTGTTGTTAAATTATTGTCTATCAAGGATTATAAGAGGTTAAACACATAACTCAGACAATCCCTCTTTACTATACTTTAACCACTACTTCCATACCGCACTATCCTTACTAATTACATAAATTAGATAAAATGGATAATGAACAGGCCATTTTTGCAATTCAGTTTTTTTTATTACCATTGAAAAGTTTCACATGGAATTCTTTATTTTATCATTTAGAAGGATGTTGTGAAGCGATTGGTAAATGGGTCCATGTACGTTTGTGTAATGTCATAAGAGCAAAGAGGCAGCGTCAACAATTAGGTACAGTTTCCACAAGATGACCTCTTCTCCTCTGCAGTAAGTGATCATTTCCATCTTCCTCCCAAAATACCTTTCCCAGCTCTGGGACCCTTGGAGCTATGGTAAAAATAGTAAATGGTGAACATTTAAAATATTTACAATTATATGCTTTCATTAACAAACAAAACATAAAATGGTCAATATGTATATTGATCTAGTCCCAGACAGGACCACAAAGAATTCTCTGAGGCTCTGGTACCAGAGGGCTTGGCTACGTGTGTAGTGTTGTTGCCATGCTCCATTGGCACAAAGTATAGAAGAGAACTGGCATTGTTCATGCAACATAAATATAGCTCAGTCTATTAAAGCTAAACCATTGGCAACTATTTCTATTAATCTGAGTAATCAGGAGTCTGATAATCATGGTTATAGGTAAAATATTACAAAATCCTGGACTGTAGTATTATAATAAGGATACATAGAAGCCATACACACATTTTACTTCCACACAAAATTTACATGCACTTAAAATATTAACTATTTATATTTATATACTGAAGATGTTACATATTTATCAACATCAGACCACAAACAGACAATTTTACTGTGTGATTTTCATTGAACCAGACGACAGATACAGTACTTTGAATCTGTAACGTTTGTGCCACAATCGCAAACATTATGATCCTCGCACAGGGGCACATTTATCAATACTCACTTTTGCAATGCAATCTGTGCACAATATTAGCACCCAATATCGCATTGCAGGATGTGATTTTACCACCCAGATATATTAAAAAGCACACGCAGAGTCAGGGATGCCGAAAGGAGCCCAACCCTTCCAATGTGTTCATTTAAGTGCCGGGACTCCTGAAAATGCGACACATTACACATGCGTAAGTACTTTTTTCCACAATTTTCACACTAATCATAAGGGGTAGATTTACTAAAGATTTACAAAAAATTTAAAATGGTGGTGTTGCACATAATATTCTGAAGGGGCTTATACTGTGGATGAAATATTGAGCTTAGTAATTCTGGAACAAGTGATGCTGAAAATGGTCCCAGAGTTGAGAGAGTGGATAGCGCAGCAGAAACTAACCTTAAGTGGGTGATGTAACCTTTCCACAGCTCAACAGGCAAGTAACAAATAAAGGGCCCAATTGCTCTCACCGCAGATTGAGATTGAGAGCAATTGGGCCCTTTATTTGTTACTTGCCTATCAAGCTGTGGAAAGGTTACATCCACCCACTTAAGGTTATTGTATCTGTATTAATATATTTTTTTATTTTATTAAATAAAAGTCCATTTTTATATATAAACTTTTTTCTTTCTGGAAGTACACTACATATGTGAGGAGGAAAAGAAACTGCTACAGGAATCTACAACACCTACTCCAAGTAAGCATACATGTAAACTTGGATTATCGGATGATGATATACTGTAGTAGAAAGTTTTAAAGAAACCTTTATGAGCATAGACTTTATATTTTAATGTAAGCTTGAAAGTGAGCATCAGCTTATGTGATCATGTGCACTGTGGGTGACCCCATACTACGTTTATTATCACGCAGTGGAGGATTTACATACCTTCTATTACTTCATTATCCCTTGACTTTTTACCGACAAGTATAGTACTACACATTGGAGCGAATTTGTGTTTTCTCTTTTACATGTACATTCTATTGGAGTTCGCACAAGTTTTGCAGACTAAGAAAATAGAAAAACCTGAAAAGGACTGCATATGTGGACTGGGTATTTTTTTGGTATCAGACCGTCTTGAATTATAGGATCTGTACCCTTCATTAATTAGCGAATGTTGATATCATCTCTTACATGATATACATTGTTTATTCCAGTTTAGTAACACTAGAAGATATCTAGTTGCTGCTTTCAATTTCCAGCGCAGAATTGTACATATTTCTTCTGTTTTACATGCAGAATGTGTGAGTGGGGGATCAAAAGGTTCTAGGACCACTGGATTCTGTGGCATCTCTTATGTTAATAAAATACAGACTCAAAACTTTCTTGTTTATTCATGCATTTTCATAATGTCCCTTTAGTATCCCCATGCTCTCTGTATTTTATGAAAAGCTATTCTATACTTCATTGTTTCTATACTATATTATGTGCATGCTATCTGCTAAGCGCATTGAGTCCTATTGGAGAAAGAGCTCTATATAAATAAAATTATTATTATTATTATTAATAGAACAAGATTTGCTCCCTAATACACAGGTGTTATCAGGTCAGCATAAGCGAATTGATACTGTTGGGAGGGGGGGGGGGGGGGGCAACAGATTGATATCCCAGTAGCTCAAGTTCATCTGGACTGGGGTGTCAGGATTGGGAAAGCTGTGTTGCAGTGAGCTAACAGAATCGGGGCGGAACTCCCAGAGACAACAAAGTCGGTTGCCGCCAGGATCCGAGACTCCAGGGGGTACCTCTACTCCATTGTCCCACCCATGTTCTGTGTGTTTGTTATCACCATCGGCGTTGCTGGTCACAGCACAGCATTCTCTGCCTGTGTCTGGCTGTCAGTCACATCCAAGCAGTTTATGGCCGCACTGTGCACTTCTTCTGAGTTGGCGCTGCTGCAGTAGCGGATCCTTCTGACTCTGAAACGGCTGCCCCCTGAGCTGTGAGCGCGGAATACTGCCTTACATGTTATCCATCCACTCTCTGCCTGACAACCCGGTGTCTCTGCTCCAACCTGCTCTTTCCTGTCTGTCACTCTTTTCTTCTACTGATTCTTCCCCTACTGTCCCTGTCCAAGAGCCGCGCCCCTTACCCTGAGTTCCAGTCCCCTCTTCTGACCATTCTAATATCTCTCGCCATGACCCTGTCCCCTCACCCTGAGTCCCCGCCCATTTCACTACCCTGTCTGACCATTCTAATGTCACCTGCCATAACCCTACCCCCTCATCCTGAGTCCCCCTCACTCCACTACCCTGTCTGACCATTCTAATCTACTCCCTCCTGTCCCTGGCAAAGATCCCCACCCCCACCACTGACCATTCTAATGTCACTCTCAATGATCCTGTCCCCTCACACTGAGTCACTCGCCATGACCCCGCCCCCTCACCTTGAGTCCCCGCCCACTCCTCTACTCTGACCATTCTAATATACTACCTTCTGACCCTGATCAAGACTGTGCCCCCTGATCTCAAGTGTCCGCCCCTTCAATGTATCCTGATTCCTGAAATGTCTGTGTAGTCTGTTCCTGTTTCCCGGAGCTCAGCAGCACAGTATATAAAGATAAAATTAATACACTATCAAAAGCTGTCTGAAGGGGTGGGGCTAATTTAGTCATTTAGCCCGGCGAACCAGTGAATCACGGTCATTTCCGCCACTTGGGGGCAGGGCATAATAACATCACAGTTGGGCCCCCGCCCCCCAAAGTTGCCTGCTGCGTCTCCTCTTCGTGCTTCTCCCGCAGAGGATACTTTAAAGGTAGGCAAGCATGGGTAAGTGTAACTCTAGGTGCTGCTTAGATTGAGGTGAGAGTAACTATGGGTGGTGCAGCTGCTGAGGTTGGGGTGCTAGATGGGAAGTTTGTCTCTGGGTGCTGCTGAGGTGGGATGTTGGTGGTGAGGGGAATGTGTCTCTGTGTGTTGCAGGGGTTGGCTTCTTGGTAGGGGGGCATCGACCATTATCTTGCCTCCAGGCACCTGGTATGAACTTACGCCACTGAACAAAATATATATGTGTTTGGCAGCTCCAGAGAAGTGAGAGGCAACTGGAGCTCGTTATGTTAGCAGAGCCTGGGCAGCAGATATTCTGAAGGTGCTGAGAGGTCTGCTGGTGTTGCAGATGGCAGGGTATAGTTGTTGGTGAAGTGCAGTGGCCAAGCAGTCGGGACCCTCCTGGAGTTGTTTACCTGAGATCCTGGTAGGAACTGTATTAAACTGGGATAACTGCCTTTGATGAGTTTTGGGGATTCTGCTGGGACTCTTGGGGAGACTGGTGTTTAATCTGATATTTAGGAGACGTTTTTAAAAGCCCTTTAGTGATTGCATGATATTACCTAGGAAGGCTAGGATGCTGGTCTTGTTTATTTACATTACCTTAAAATAAATGTGGCATCTTCTCTTTATCTGTGTGAATGCTGTGTTTAAGGGGATCCGAGAATAAAGGCGGGCTTTATGTCCTAGGGGGGTTATTCAGGTTTGTTAGCAATCCATAAAAGCACACTAATGGACAAAACGATGTTGCACTACAGGTGGGGCAGATGCAACATGTAACATAGTAACATAGTTTCTAAGGTTGAAAAAAGACAATTTGTCCATCAAGGTCAACCTGTGGTCTTCAACACTATAATATTTTTAAGACTAATTTAACTGTGGTAAATGTTTAGCCGTTATGTCAATTCCTTTTTTTTTTTTTAATACTATATTGCATGATTTATCCACCATAACCCTGTATATCCTTATCCATTGGGAATTTATCTAGCGCATTCTTAAAAGCAACGACCGAGTCCGCCATTACTACTCTCTCAGGCAGGGAATTCCAAACACGTATGGTCCTTACTGTGAAGAAACCTTTCCGTCTTTGTGTGTAAAATCTCCTCTACTCTAATCTAAATGGGTGTCCACGTGTCCTTTGTGATGATCTTGCCACAATTCACCCCGCTAGCTCTGTGTATTGACCCCTTATATATTTGTAAATGCACATAAAAATGATTTACATTTGGGAGGGTTATATTGTTTCTGTGCAGGGTAAATACTGTTTGCTTTATTTTTACACTGCATTTAGATTTCAGTTTGAACACACCCCACCCAAATCTAAATCTCTCTGCACATGTTACATCTGCCCCACTAGTAGTGCAAAATGGTTTTACCCATTAGTGTGCTTTTTTGGTTTGCTAACAAACCTGAATAATGACCTAAGATTCTAAGCTCGCAAGAGCAGGGACTTCTTTCCTCATGTGCTTTTCATTTTCTTACTTACACTATCTTATACTCCATACTCCCTTTGATGGCACCTAACCTCTAGTTTTCTATACCTATCCTATATAGTCTTGAACTGTAAGTGCTATTTTCTTGTTTGCTCATTTGATTATGTACTGTGTAATGGGCGCTGATAATAATAATAATAATAATAATAATAAATCCAGTGCAGGTTGAGTATCCCATATCCAAAATGCTTTGGACCAGAAGTCTTTTGGATATCGGACTTTTCCGTATTTTGGAATAATTGCATACCATAATGAGATATCATGGTGATGGGACCTAAGTCTAAGCACAGAATTAATTTATGTTACATATACACCTTATACACACAGCCTGAAGGTCATTTTAGCCAATATTTGTAATAACTGTGTGCATTAAACAAAGTACAGGTATGTGTACATTCACACAATTCATTTATATACACCTCGTACACACAACCTGAAGGGCATTTAAAACAATATTTTTTAAACTTTGTGTATTAAGAAAAGTTTGTATACATTGAGCAATCAGAAAACAAAGGTTTCACTATCTCAGTCTCACTCAAAAATTCCGTACTTTGGACTATTTCCTATTTCAAAATATTTGGATATGGGATACTCAACCTGTACCTTCACAGTTGAGAGTGTTTCTTCTGCATTATCATCCCCTTCTTAGATTCTATCATTTTCAAGAATGCAGTAGAGAAATCATATGCTACGGGCAACACAATTATTCAGTACTAGAAGCTTTAGTAAATATACCTTTAAGAGTTCATATGCGTCCAACCCTAAATAATGCCCTTTGTGTGTGTGTATTTTGAACTACATTAGATTTGTTAATTTTGCTAAGGTTAAAAAAAATTGGTAAACTTGTTTTTTTTTTTTTTTTACATTTCTTACTGTATAATAAAATGTAAAAAAGCAGCATTTTATCATGCACTATGCTACACTTTGGGGGGCGGACTAGCCCTGTGCCGGGCGTCCCTCCGCATGTCAGTGTGAATGATTAGCACAGCTACGATCATCTTGGAATGAGGGCCAATATTAGCTGATATTGAATTCTACAATATGCATAGAAAAAATAATAATTTGCAGTATATGGTCAAAATGGACTCACCTTTTACTGGAGAAGGTAGATAATATTTAAATGAATATGAAAATAAGGAAGGAGAGACAGGACAAAGAGAAAGAATAAAGAAAGTAGAAAATTAATGAATAAAGTATGTGCAATACATAGGAGTTGAAGAGAGAGAGAGAGAAACAGAGTGTGTGTGTGTGTGTGTGTGTGTGTGTGTGTGTGTGTGTGTGTGTGTGTGTGTGTGTGTGAGAGAGAGGTGAGAGAGAATGAGAATAATTATACATTATTTAAACAATAATTATTTAATTATGACAAAATTAACATTAAAACAATATTCTTAAAAATACTGTGAAGGGCTGTTTTGCCAAAACGTACAGATAATTCATCTGAGTTGCAACTGGGAAGTAGGTTTCTAGGTAACTATAAATTAAGGTGGATCTAGATAGTTTACTGGAGATAAATTCTAAGATTTCTCACATTTTTTGGTGGGCAGTAACACGGTTCCGCAAAACATTAATCTGTAAGAGAGAAAAAGACTTGTAACCCAGAGCCATAAACTGTATGTATAGTTTTATATCACAGGAAAATGATAATTAATATTTTAACAATTCTGTTCATGCAATATCATAGTGTATTTGCCTCATATTTCTGTTTCTTGAATTTTTCTTGCAGATCAAACTTTTCCGCCTCCAGCTGATATATCCAGTTGTACATTCGCTGAGCTTCCGACCTGTATAAGCAGATATGAATATAAAATTGAAACCTGCTGAATGACTAAAAGTACTATATCAATGAAAAACATGCTGGAAATTTCAGTGTCACCAACTCGGTCCTTAGACAAAAGTCTACTTCTGAAACATTTTGTAAACAAATTTAGTATTCCTCATGTATGAATAGTTAAACTGTTTTCTTTGGTCTAAAAATATCCTCCACATATTTGCCTCTCACCCTCAATCATAACTTGCTCCCATGCCATACATGATTCTCTTTGAGCCCTCATTTCTCTAAATGGGCAATATGGCGGGGCCCACACCGCACACCCTGCACCTATTAATTGAAATACTTACCCTTCAGAGTCCCATGGCTCAGCAGCTGCTCTTCCAAAATCACTGGGAAAAGTAGAAAAATCACTGGGAAAATGGCTGCCGCGCCATTTTCCCGGAGATCTGCGCTTGCTCTGTAGACTCTGGGACAGCGCTAGCATCCCCTAGGGACCCTAGTGCCCAGAGTCTACACAGCGCTGCTGGCTAGAGAAAAGGGGGCCCAGCCGGAGCCTGCACATGGGCCTCATCCTCTCTACAAACGCCCCTGCTACATGCCTTCCAACTCCCCCAGAGCCTGCAGAAGACTCCTGGTTCCTCCGCACCCCCAGAAAAGTGAGTATTTCTCCCATTCCCACCCACTTCCTAGTGAAGTGGGCAGAATTAGAACAATAATGCCTCCCAATCACAGGCTTGTATGGAGATGCCAAAATGATGTGTCTCTAACATAGGCATGCGCCGAAGCCGACATAGGGATGCTGCTCTGGTACTTCCCATTATAGACTACTCCCCCTCCCCCCATCCAGGACATACTGCTTATCTGGCAGTCTATGGGGTATATGCAATTGCGGTCGAATTCCCGAAAATGTCAAAAATCGGGACATTTTCGCCCCCCAAAAAAATATTCGACAATGCAATTCAGTACTTTTCGTCAAAAAAACTGACTTTCCAAATTCGACTTTTTGAAATTCGACATTTGTCAAATTCGACATTTCTGCAATGGTACAAATGCGGCAATTCGACAAAAGTATATTCAATTGAAGTTTGTAAATTCGACAACAGTGCTTTTAGACAGTAAATTCGTCATTTTCAATCCGCCACACTTTGCTGGCGGAATCTAATAACATTTTTTAAAAACATGTTTTTTTTTGTGGTTTTTTTTATTGGTAATAGCATATCTATTTATATTAGAAGGGATTAGGCACTTGGTTTGTCTATTTTGGAGGCACAAGTATTATTTATCTATTTTTTAAAATATTATTATTATTATTATTATTATTATTTAAATGGAATGTTAAAAATCAGAAAAAAAATTGCGTGGGGTCCCCCCTCCAAAGCATAACCAGCCTCGGGCTCTTCGAGCCGGTCCTGGTTCTAAAAATCCGGGGGAAAAACTGACGGGGATCCCCCGTATTTTTAAAACCAGCACCGGGCTCTGCGCCTGGTGCTGGTGCAAAAAATACGGGGGACAAAAAGTGTAGGGGTCCCCCGCATTTTTTACACCACTAGCATCGGGCTCCACTAGCTGGACAGATAATGCCACAGCCGGGGGTCACTTTTATACAGCGCCCTGCGGCCGTGGCATTAAATACCCAACTAGTCACCCCTGGCCGGGGTACCCTCGGGGAGTGGGGACCCCTTCAATCAAGGGGTCCCCCCCCAGCCACCCAAGAGCCAGGGATGAAGCGCGAGGCTGTCCCCCCCATCCAAGGGCTGTGGATGGGGGGCTGATAGCCTTGAGAAAATTGAAAGAATATTGTTTTTTCCAGTAGTACTACAAGTCCCAGCAAGCCTCCCCCGCAAGCTGGTACTTGGAGAACCACAAGTACCAGCATGCGGGAGAAAAACGGGCCCGCTGGTACCTGTAGTTGTTCTACTGGAAAAAAATACCCAAATAAAAACAGGACACGCACACCGTGAGAGTAAAACTTAATTTAAGGGACACTTATATGGAATCCAAAACACACGAGATCTTACTCCGGGAAAATCCAAAACACACAAGATCAAACTCCAGAAAAATTAGGTTTTGGATCTCAAGGTGATGGATTGACCTGAGCCGGGACTTGAAGTTCAGTGGTCTTTGATTTTCTTAATAAAGAACCACTCATGTCTACTTTAAATCAGAAGGTTGCAGCAGCATTGCTGCTCCATGAAAGTTTGCCCTAGGGATGGCCATAGGTGTGTTTGCCATCGATAGTTGCCATCAATGCTAAAACTGTTAGTGGCCATCGATGGTCACCAGCTATGCTAAGGGAGACCATCTATGGTTTTACTCATCAATAGTCATCCCATGTTATTTCAGTGAAAGACCTGCAGGCCAATCACTGCCCAGGGGTGAGGCTTTAAAGGGTAATGTGGGCGGAGCCCTGGTACCTTGCAAAAATAAATAATATTTGTTTATGTTGTGCCATCGATGGAGGGAAACCATCTGGTTTTTTCAATGGCAAAGCATTCGAGATCGGCCATAAACCATCGATGTGTAGGAATAATCGGTGAGTGATGGCCATCCCTAGTTTGCCCTCAGCAGGGAGTGTGTGTTTCCTCTCTGCTTCCTCTCTCTTCCCTGTGACTGCAGATAGTATTAGCTACTGTACTTGCCAACTTTTATTATCTTCTCTCCGAGAAAAGCCCATAAAGATGCAAGTGGCAGGTGATGGGTCAGGGCCGGATGATTCACATCATTAGGTCCCAACCTCCCACATGTAAAATGACATGAATTACACTTATATAAAGAGGGGAGAATTATGTTATTATCATCGAAACCATAGGCATGTGCAGGAGCTGACACGGGGGAGCTGATCTTGGACTTTCCTCCCTCTGCCAGGTCACAGACCTTGCTCTGAGACATAGGGGTATATGCAATTACCGGCGAATTGCGGCAATTTTTCGCCCGTTTTTTAATTCGACACAATTCGACCGTCGAATTCCGGCAAGTGGGTGCCGGAAATCAACATATTCAATAAAAAACGGATTCGACAGTCACGCGGTCGAAAAACGGCCGATTTGACGGATTTTGATCCGATTTTTTAAAAAATGGGAAAAAACGGGGAAAAACCCGAAAAAAAATTGCGTGGGGTCCCCCCTCCAAAGCATAACCAGCCTCGGGCTCTTCGAGCCGGTCCTGGTTCTAAAAATCCGGGGGGGGGGAAATGACAGGGGATCCCCCGTATTTTTAAAACCAGCATCGGGCTCTGCGCCTGGTGCTGGTGCAAAAATATACGGGGGACAAAAAGAGTAGGGGTCCCCCGTATTTTTTACACCAGCATCGGGCTCCACTAGCTGGACAGATAATGCCACAGCAGGGGGTCACTTTTATACAGCGCCCTGCGGCAGTGGCATTAAATATCCAACTAGTCACCCCTGGCCGGGGTACCCTGGGGGAGTGGGGACCCCTTCAATCAAGGGGTCCCCCCCCCAGCCACCCAAGGGCCAGGGGTGAAGCCCGAGGCTGTCCCCCCCACCCAAGGGCTGCGGATGGGGGGCTGATAGCCTTGAGAAAATTGAAAGAATATTGTTTTTTCCAGTAGTACTACAAGTCCCAGCAAGCCTCCCCCGCAAGCTGGTACTTGGAGAACCACAAGTACCAGCATGCGGGAGAAAAACGGGCCCACTGGTACCTGTAGTTCTACTGGAAAAAAATACCCAAATAAAAACAGAGCACGCACACCGTGATAGTAAAACTTTATTTCACACATGTCGACACATACATACTTACCTATGTTGACACGCCGACCTCTGTCCACTAAAAAACAAAAACTAACACCCGGACCAAACGGACTTAAAGGGGTCCCATGTTTACACATGGGACCCCTTTCCCCGAATGCAGAGACCCCACGTGACTGCTGTCACAGAAAGGTCCCTTCAGCCAATCAGGAAGCGCTACTTCGTGGCACTCACCTGATTGGCTGTATGCGCGTCTGCTGGCAGACAGCGCATCGCACAGCTCCCTCCATTAGTTTCAATGGTGGGAACTTTGCCGTCAGCGGTGGGGTTACCCGCGGTCAGCCGCTGACCGCTGGTGACCTCACCGCTGACCGCAAAGTTCCCACCATTGAATATAATGGAGAGGCTTTGCGATGCGCTGTCTGACAGCTCAGACGCGCATAGCCAATCAGCAGAGTACCAGGACGTTGCGCTCGCTGATTGGCTGGAGACCTTTCTGTGACAGCAGTGCGGTCTCTGCATTCGGGGAAAGGGGTCCCATGTGTAAACATGGGACCCCTTTCAGTCCGTTTGGTCCGGGTGTTCGTTTTTTTTTTTTTTGCCAAGTACGTGGATTATAGTCTGGACACTGGATCAGGTGAGTATAATTTTATTCACAGGTACACGTGGATTCTACTTGGACAAGTGGACAGAGGTCGGCGTGTGAACATAGGTAAGTATGTATGTGTCGACATGTGTGAAATAAAGTCACGGTGTGCGTGTCCTGTTTTTATTTGGGTATTTTTTTTCCAGTAGAACTACAGGTACCAGTGGGCCCGTTTTTCTCCCGCATGCTGGTACTTGTGGTTCTCCAAGTACCAGCTTGCGGGGGAGGCTTGCTGGGACTTGTAGTACTACTGGAAAAAACAATATTCTTTCAATTTTCTCAAGGCTATCAGCCCCCCATCCGCAGCCCTTGGATGGGGGGGACAGCCTCGGGCTTCACCCCTGGCCCTTGGGTGGCTAGGGGGGACCCCTTGATTGAAGGGGTCCCCACTCCCCCAGGGTACCCCAGCCAGGGGTGACTAGTTGGATATTTAATGCCACGGCCGCAGGGCGCTGTATAAAAGTGACCCCCGGCTGTGGCATTATCTGTCCAGCTAGTGGAGCCCGATGCTGGTGTAAAAAATACGGGGGACCCCTACTCTTTTTGTCCCCTGTATTTTTTGCACCAGCACCAGGCGCAGAGCCCGGTGCTGGTTTTAAAAATACGGGGGATCCCCTGTCATTTCCCCCCCCCCGGATTTTTAGAACCAGGACCGACTCGAAGAGCCCGAGGCTGGTTATGCTTAGGAGGGGGACCCCACGCAATTTGTTTTCTGATTTTTACCATTCCATTTAAAAGAAAATATATATATTTTTAAAAATATATAAATAATACTTGTGCCTCCAAAATAGACAAACCAAGTACCTAATCCCTTCTAATATAAATAGATATGCTATTACCAATAAAAAAAACACCAAAAAAAAACATGTTTTTTAAATTTTTTATTAGATTCCGCCACCAAAGTGTGGCGGATTGAAAATGACGAATTTACTGTATAAAAGCACTGTTGTCGAATTTCCAAACTTCAATTGAATATACTTTTGTCGAATTGACGCATTTGTACCATTGCAGAAATGTCGAATTTGACAAATGTCGAATTTCAAAAAGTCGAATTTGGAAAGTCCGTTTTTTTGACGGAAAGTACTGAATTGCATTGTCGATTTTTTTTTGGGCGAAATGTCCCATTTTTCGACATTTTCGGGAATTCGACCGCAATTGCATATACCCCCATAGTGTGTACTGTTTTTGAATTATCACAGATACTTAAAAATTTAGGAACTGTGCATGTGTGGCAGGATTATGTTTATTAAATTGTTACTGTTTTTAATTGACGTTTTTTCTTTATCAAAAATTGGAACTAGCACAGTTCCTAAATTTTTAAGTATCTGTGATAATTCAAAAACAGTACACACTATGTCGCATTCATCTCTCTTTTACATGTCCTGTTCCTAAGAGTCATCTACCTGAAACTGTTCGCAGCTAAGTTGTTAAAATTTTGTTCTTTCTTATCACTATACCTAAATTCACAAAGAGTGCTTCACTGACACTATCAGGCGCTTTTTTTTACTTATTTTTTAATATTTATCCTTATATTGTTGAAAAGCTGCCACTCATCCATGTGTGAGGAGTGTTAGATCCAGTCAAAAAGGATTATTAGAAATTAACCTTTTTTTATTAGAGTGTCTTATTGGGTATACATAGGCGCTATCCTCCATTTTTTATATATATATATATATATATATATATATAAAATAACTAACACTGTTGATAGTGTAGGAGCTTCCGCAGTATAGCAAATATATATTGATTCACGCTTTTTCGCATTTATTAAGATATTTACTGTTAATCACAAATTGTGTTCATGTATCCTTAAGAAAAATATTGCAGAGATGGTCAGAATACTATATTTGCTGAATATCTTGTTTTAAAGCATGACTTGTACAAAGACAAATGCAACATTGTATGAAATGTATCCAAGGCGGACAAAGCAACACCAGATATATCCAAGGCTAATTGAGAAGAACGTTGAAAGAAATCTTTTGAGTTTATGTCCGAAAGACTGATAAACGAAACAATAACCATTTTCAAGGCTGTTCTAGTTGCCACTTGGAACATTGTATGACAATCGATGTATTTCAAGACATACATGGTGTATTCTGATTGGCTAAATGTATTGGCAAACATGAATCCTTTGTCTTTAAGCTATAAATAATAAACCTATGACGGCCCATAGCAGGTCATTTATGATTTGCTTAGGTTTACACATGAACTTGTTTCATCTTATCATTCATTGACCTCCAACCGGTTGCTAAAGGAACAGAATTCTGACTGATGACTGCAGAGAGTTTATAGACCAGACCTGAAGAGGTTAACATACCCTAACATTTGGGAGCATCGTCCGGGGATATTCCAGCATCTCCTCCACTGGCAACAAATCCTCTGATCTTTCAGGAACCGCTGATAACAAAAACCGGTAAGTGAGATTTAATGTGTAGATTTCTACCTGCTCACTTGTCTCAGCGTTTCTTGAAATCTGGGAAAGTCCAGTCGAGAAGATCAGAGAATATCTTAAAGAGCCCAGTATCAGTCAGAAGAAGAATTTTTTTTTAAGGTAAAATATATATTGTATGTTATATTGTTGAATTGTGGGTAAATATCTTCAGCTAATTTGTCACAAGTGTACAGGGGGAATTAATCAAATATCCAGGAAACTTTTACATTTTTAAAAGGTGGCGTATGGTCAAGGTATATTCTAAATGCTGATAAACAGTTTGAATTGATAAATAACCAAAGAGGTGTATGTAAATCTTGTACCTGTGTTGTTGTGTTAAGAATGTTGTGTTAAGAAAATACAAAGGGTCAGTAACAAAGAACAGCTACTGTCTGAAAGAAAACAAGGGATAAACTTACATGGTAACCCCAATAGAAAGGAGACTCAGGTATGATTGCCTGCGGTGCACAGGACACATAATTTTCCAGACACAAGGTGAACGAATTCCAAGAATAGTGGGGAGTTTACCAAGAACACAAGGAACAACAGGGGTACTGGTACAAGCAGGAATCTATATAGGCAGGGGTATAGACCCTTGGAGTACTTAACAATAATATTAGGGACGCATCTCAGTGATCCAGAAGAAATAATCTATTATGCAGGTCTCACTTGGGGAGCAGTACTAATAGATTTTCCACCAATACAGGGAGGAAGGGGCAACACTACAACCCCAGTCATTTGTCCACAGATGGATTTAAGGAGCTCTTTAGGTACAAGGATAGAAGAAATTCTTCAGAGTCAGCGTCTCACAAGGAGATTTTAAGTCCCTCATAAGGAGTTACTAAAATACCACATCAGGAGGGGTTCCGCGCACGTTCACCCAGGCATGGGAGCGCGGTCTGTAAAGATGTCAGGGCCCGACAAACCCGTGGATATTGTTAGTAACAGGGAGGGGAGGAAAGCTCTGAAAGGAATAAGTAAAATTTTCAAAAGAGCAGGTTTTCCGTCAGAAGGGACACTAGACTTAGAGAAATGGGAAAAATTTGCCTCCTGTAACAAGAGTTGGATAATTAAGCATAATTGTAGAGATCAAGTATCCATCTGGATCACTGTAGCACAAGAATTAGAAGCAGAAAATATAAGAATAGATGAGGAAAATGATTTCCCTATTGTACCAGAGTACTCAATAGCACCACAACCAGCGTTAAACTCACTGCCTGTGATTCCAGCAACAGCACCTCCACACTATACCCCACCCCTATACCCAGACATGCATGCACACCCAGGATCCTCTAGTATGAACAGAATTGAATCACCTGCAAGCTCACTAACAGTGAAATTGAAAAGAGATGAACCAGGAAAAGAGTGGCGAATAATCAGCCCTATCTTGGAAGGATCTGTGGTTGGAAACCCGAATGATTTACCTGAGCTATGTGTACAGAGTATGCCCCAGTGTCCTGATACTTTATCACAAGAAACCCCAACAAGATCAAACCAAAGAAACTGGGCACCTAAAGTTCCCCTCATGTTTAAACGAGTGGTAGACACCTGGAATCAAGCTATGAGTCCAGTAAACAATAGTCCACAATCAGGAACTATAGGCGAAAGGGTGCAAATCAGGCGGAGAGGAGAAGCAAGGGATCAAGACACAGCCTCTACAGCTTTTCATGCCCAGGTACCTAATGTACAGAATAAAGTGACATATTTTCCAGAAAGATTGTGTCCGGTATGTCAGTTTTGCATTCCAGAAGGATATGAACATTGCCCAAATTGTGAAAACTGGACTTCACCCCATGAACCGCCATGCCAAGATAACAATGCAACCAGAAATGCTGAAAGACGGTCAGCATTGCCTATTGCTCTGTATCCAGTACAAGTGCAGAGAATACGCAACACAAATGATGCAACCAGGGTGGATGAACCATACATCGTACAGAGCCAACACCACAAACCCTGGTATGGCAACGACCTCGCAAAAATAGTTGCAGAGTCCCCAGATCCTAGAAAAAACCCAACAGCATTTTATGCCTATATGGAAAGAATTCAAGCCATATGGACACCAGCATGGGTCGACTATCACCAGTTGTGTGAGGCTATACTAGGACCAGGAACAGCGCAAGCAGTAAGCACCATGGCAGCAGCAATTGCAGCAAACGATTGCTCAGCCATAGAGGCCACCACGGCAGAGGAAAATAGAACAACATTCGAAAGTGGAAAGATGTACATGACAAGACTTAAGAGATGGTGTCATGCACAGACACTCAGGGCACCAGCAGCCCCAGACTTGAAACAGGAGAAGACTGAGTCCATCAGAACTTACTATGATAAAGTCACTATACGACACACTGATGAAGGATATGCAACAGATAACCCTCAACACAAAAGACTGTTAAAAACTAAATTCCTAAATGGGTTGACAGAAGCCTATAGAACTCAGTTGTTCCAGGTTAGGCCAGAAACATCTTATATGGAACTTGAAGCAATAGTTCAGGTGCTAGAAGGAATGGAGGAAAGAGAAAATGAAAAAATAAGAAAAGCCAAAGAAAAGAATGCCATACCGAAGGTAACAGTTCACGTTGTCCAAGAACAAAGCAAGTGGAAAATCAGAAGCCCAACGCAAGGGGCCACAGGAAGGAACTCAAAAGAAGGAACCAAGCAAGATAACAGAAAGTGTTATTTCTGCAAGCAAGAAGGACATTTCAAGAAGAATTGCAGAAAATACAAGGAATGGTGTGAAAACCAGCAAGAAAAACCTAAAGCATGAAGAAGTGGCTTCCCGAGGTACCTCCCTGCCAAAACACCATCTGAACAAGAAAATGATCAAGTGACCCTTGTACTGCCAACAGGTCACCAATATCAATGCATTATAGACTCGGGAGCAAGCCGAACAATTTTAAAGCAGCAAGAGGTACCAAGTGAATTAATGACCACTGAGACACTTCTAGCAACTGGTTTAGAAGGAACTACAGTGAAATTAAAGGAAAGTAAACCTATGGTATTAACCATTGAAGACGTTGAAACTCCCATTCCGGTCCAGTTCCTCACCTCTAGTACTTGCCCAGTAAACTTATTAGGAGCAGATGTTCTAAAGTTGATTCAAGCCTGCATACAGTACACACCAAAAGGAATTAAATTTTCCAGTAAATTACCAGAGAAGGTTCATCAACAGATGGAAGCAGCCATACAGATATATCATATAAGACAAGATTCCAACCCAGCACCAAAACAAGATTTGGCTGATGTACCTGACTGGTTAAAGGCAGTACCAGAAAAACTCTGGTCCAAGGGAAAGAATGATGTTGGACACATGCGGGTTCAGCCAGTACAGCTACAGCTGAAACCAGGAACGCAACCAGTATCAATCAGACAATATCCTCTTACAGAAGCACAATCAAAAGCCATAACCCAGCAAGTGGAACAATACAAGAAGGTGGGGGTTATTAAAGAATGCAGATCCCCTTTTAATTTTCCTTTGTTTCCCGTGAAAAAACGAACTAATACAAATTAAGTTCAATATAGACTTGTTCATGATTTAAGAGAAATCAATAAAAGACTGATTGTCAATACTCCAATAGTACCCAATCCTCACACTTTACTCAATCAGATTCCGACTGAAGCTGCATGGTTTTCGACAATCGATCTCGCGAACGCATTTTTTTCAGTCCCCATTACAGAAGAAAGCCAGAAGTTTCTAACATTCACTCACGAAGGTAAACAATATTGTTTGACACGATTACCCCAAGGGGGAGCAACCAGTCCATCTGATTTCTCAGAGGCAATGGCATAATCCTGCAGAAATGGAGACCGCACTTTACAGACACCCAGTTAGTTCAATATGTCGATGATCTGCTTATTGCTGCACAGACAGAAGAGAAGTGCAAAAAGGAAACAGCATCACTACTCATCTTTTTGGCAGAAGAAGATTGCAGAGTGTCAAAAAACAAACTACAGCTAGTACAAAAAAAGGTTATCTTTTTAGGACACTGCATATCCCAAGGAACAAGGCATCTTACTGATGAAAGAACAAAAGCAATAACTCAAGCAAAAACCCCAAGAACATTAAAAGAAATCAGAGCTTTCCTGGGCCTTATTGGTTATTGCAGAGAATGGATACCCTCAGCTTCATTACTGATGCAACCTCTATATGAATTAATAAAGAAGGAGGCATCAGCAGAAAACAGGGACACCATTGAAGAAGCAGTAAGAAAACTAAAGCAAGCCATAATAACAGCCCCAGCATTGGGATTGCCTGACTATAAAAAACCTTTTAACCTATTCTGCCATGAAAACAGAGGGCATTCTTTAGGGGTGCTCACCCAGAAATACGGACCAAAACAAAGACCAGTGGCATACTATTCAGCCCAGCTAGATCCGATTATCAGAGGAGCACCATCCTGTGTCCGAGCAGTGGCAGCAGCAGCAATACTCAAGGAGAAGGTGGCAGACATTGTGCTTGATTATCCACTGTGTATACAAGTACCTCACGCTGTCACAGAAATACTAAGTCAAGCAAAAAACAAGCATCTTTCTGCAGCCAGACTTACCAAATATGAAGTAGCGCTATTAAGCGCCTCCCATGTCACCATCACAAGATGCACTGTACTAAACCCAGCTACACTCCTTCCCATCAACGATTCAAAAGAGGGGAGGAGAGGGGGAAATGGTAATGATGGTGAATCGTCAGATGAGGAGGAAAATGCTGCTACAGACGCAGAAAATACAACACAATCATCTCTACATGATTGCCTAGCCCTCATGGAATTAGAGACTTTACCTCTTCCTAATGTCCAAGATACACCACTGGACAATCCAGACATGAACCTGTCCGTCGATGGATCACGATATTATGATAAGGGATCCCCAAGGACAGGATATGCAGTAACAACTGAAACTGAAGTCATAGACTCTGGACCATTGACACCAAGCATGTCAGCACAAGAAGCAGAACTCATAGCAATGACCAAAGCCTGCATACATGCTGAAAACATGACAGCTAACATCTACACGGATTCACGCTATGCTTGGGGGGTGTCCCAGGATTACGCTGTTATTTGGAAAAGTAGGGACTTCAAAGGTGCAAACGGAAAACCCATCAAACATGCCAGTTTGATTATGGAACTCTTCAGAGCATTGGAACTACCTAAAAGGATTGGCATAATCAAGGTACAAGCACATACTAAGAGCCAAACCATGGAAGCTAAAGGAAATGCATTTGCAGATGCAGAAGCCAAGAGAATTGCCTTACAATCAAAAGAACCTGAGCAAGTCTTAGTAGCTCAAGATGTGAAGCAAATGCCCAGTGAAGAGGAGTTGATCAAAATTCAACAACAAGCATCACAAGGAGAAAAGGAAAAATGGACACGATTGGGGGCAGAAGAAGATGAACATGGACTTTGGAAGTCAAGAGAATTAAAGAACCGTCTACCAGCAGCTCTATTTCCACCTATGTTACAAGTAGCTCATGGACAAGTACATCATTCAAAGGAAGCCATGGTGAATAGAGTACAAGAACATTGGATAGCTCCAGGCTTCAATAAAGCTGCAACAAACTTTGTAGCAGGATGCTGGATCTGTGGAATCAGCAATCCAGGACAAAGAACCAAGACACCTCTAGGAACTATACCCAAAGCCTCTTACCCATTTCAAAGACTACAAATTGACTATATACAGTTGCCACGAAGCGGTCCATATGAATATGTACTAGTAGCAACGGACATGTTTAGTCACTGGGCCGAAGCCTGGCCAGTAAGCAAAGCCACAGCGAAAACCACTGCAAAGAAACTGATAGCAGAAGTAGTATGTAGATTTGGGATACCTGAGGTTATAGAATCAGATAGAGGTACACATTTCACAGGACAAGTCATGCAGCATATAATGAAAGATTTTGGGGTACAGCAGGCCTTTCACGTGCCTTACCGTCCCGAGGCAAGTGGGAGGGTGGAACGTCTGAACTTTGACCTTAAGCTAAAACTACAGAAAATGATGACAGAAACCAAAAGAACTTGGCCAGAATGCCTACCTATAGTCTTGTTCAATATTAGGACCACACCCATGAGACCTAGTAAACTGACTCCATATGAAATATTGTTTGGGTCAGCTCCAAGAACAGGTTGTTATTATCCACAACAATTACAACATAATCATGGTGATTTAAAAGGTTATGTACAGGAGGTCTATAAAACATTGACTAACCTCCATTGCCGAGTGTTTTCTTCCATTCCAGACCCAGAAGGATCAGCTACGCATAAGCTAAATCCAGGAGATTGGGTCTATTTAAAGAGACATGTGAGAAAGACCTTTGAACCAAGATATGATGGTCCATATCAAGTGCTGCTAACCACGCCTACCTCAATCAAGGTGTCCGGTCGCAATACTTGGGTACACGCCTCCCACTCGAAGAAGTTGACAGTGACTCTCCAACCAGAAGAATGAAGTTGCTTATCCTTTGTTTGTTGTTAGGGGTAATCCCCAAGGTTTGGGCTATAAGTCCAGGGGACTGGTTTACTGAAAGGGAGTGCCATAATGATGGGACAGTTAATAAGGGTAAACCAGATTCCTGCTGGTGGAGCTTTAATGACCAACGGTGGAATTACTATAATCTCACTACACAACCCTCTGTCTGTTTTTACTTTTATAAAAAAGGTGGAGTTCTCACTTATGACACACCAAAAAACATATCAGAGCAAGCTATAAAGAGGAGGAGAGCATGTAAAGCTCTTAAGATTAATATAAATGAAGGAAAAATGTATAAGAAAAGAATTGGTGCAGAGATACATCTTTTTCTATTGCCAAGTAACCGCACCACATTTACATTGTCCCGTGGCACCAGGATAAAAATGAAATGCTGTGTAGAGCCATTCACAAACCCAATAAGAAATAAGGGGGTAGTTCAGGCCATATCAAGATGTATAAATGGCTCCAGGGAACTACCTTTTAATACTGAATTATCCGCACAGGAGTATTCGAGCACAGTAATTGTGTGTACTAACACATCCAGTTTTCCTGGTAACGCTACAGGACACAGATCAAAATTTTATATTTTGCAAAATAAGCCAGATATAAGAAATGATACTTTGATTAAAATACCAGCAACCTGTCAGAAGGTGGGAATAAAACAATTTAGAACACTACATCGATTTAACATTTCATTCCCCAAAGGCCCTAAGTGTAACTGAATAAAAAGAGAATGGTATGATATCCTGTTGGGAGGGGCAGGAGCAACAATGGGAGCACTAAACTCCATAGACATAGAAACACTGACTAACAAAATTAGTGATGCAGGAAGTGACATGGAAAGAGTGGTTCACATGCAGGCAAAATGGATGCCCACTGTTTTCAATCCGATTTTCAAGGTCATTAATTGGGATCATTCTTTTCTAACCTTGGTCAATAGTTCTTTTATGAACACGTTAAAATTAACAAAAAATATCTCTAGTTTGTTTGAATGGACAGAATGTTCCATAAGAACTGTGTATCAGGAACAACAGAAAAATCTGGCCCAGACCCAGTTAATGACTGGGAACATACAGGTTTACAGAAAAATGTTTAATATAGCATCTGAGTTATGGGTCAGGCTATACGAACATGAGGTTTATTGCACAGACAGGTGGTGTTGGGGGCAAATAGAAACCTACAACATAACAGAACCAAAGCTCATGTGTAAATACTTCATTTTAGCAGTACCCCTCATCACAAAAGCAGGTAACTCAGACCTATGGACACCACAGTTCAGAGGGCAGTACATTGATCCAGACAACAAAACTCATGACCTATCCCTATGCACTAGCACTGATAATGGGCTGGCATGTCCTCATACTACATACATACCAGAATCATGTCAGCTTAAAAATCCTACTAGTGTTTGTAATTGGGAGTTGCATGACCCAAAAGATGACATCTTCATAGAAGTGGCACCACAAATAGTCTGTATGATTACATATGACAAACAGATTAGTCAGCTATATCAGTTACCAAACCCTTTTTTTAGGATGCCTGTTCAATGTAACTCATTTAATATGGAAAAATCAGACTATTATTTTCTATAAGGATCAAACTGACTACCTAGATCAGGCTTTTAAGCCATTAACTCTTCCACCCCATAACATAACTGTAAGCATACAGGACATCATTAATATAATCAACAATACAGACAAATTGGAAGAGCATCTAAGGGAAGTTAATTACTCTACAAGACATGCGCAGATGCAAACAATAGTAGAAGCTGGGGAATTGAAACACATGGCCACACAGTTAAAGAATAACTTACAGCATCACTGGTGGGATATTTTTACAGGAAAATCCCCATCAGCTACAGGATTAATGAAAACTGTCCTACACCCACTACTGGCAATAGTCATAGTATTGATAGGACTGGTTGCTTGGAATTGTTATTTTTCCTGCAGGTTCAGTAAACATGTGAACAAGATGAACGCAATCAGAAATGCCCAAGAGGTTCTTCTGTAGAATAGGGAGAAAAAGTGGAATCAAAAAGAGGGGAAATGATAGTGTAGGAGCTTCCGCAGTATAGCAAATATATATTGATTCATGCTTTTTCGCATTTATTAAGATATTTACTGTTAATCACAAATTGTGTTCATGTATCCTTAAGAAAAATATTGCAGAGCTGGTCAGAATACTATATTTGCTGAATATCTTGTTTTAAAGCATGACTTGTACAAAGACAAATGCAACATTGTATGAAATGTATCCAAGGCGGACAAAGCAACACCAGATATATCCAAGGCTAATTGAGAAGAATGTTGAAAGAAATCTTTTGAGTTTATGTCCGAAAGACTGATAAACGAAACAATAACCATTTTCAAGGCTGTTCTAGTTGCCACTTGGAACATTGTATGACAATCGATGTATTTCAAGACATACATGGTGTATTCTGATTGGCTAAATGTATTGGCAAACATGAATCCTTTGTCTTTAAGCTATAAATAATAAACCTATGATGGCCCATAGCAGGTCATTTATGATTTGCTTAGGTTTACACATGAACTTGTGTCATCTTATCATTCATTGACCTCCAACCGGTTGCTAAAGGAACAGAATTCTGACTGATGACTGCAGAGAGTTTATAGACCAGACCTGAAGAGGTTAACATACCCTAACACTGTCTAGACGACATGTAGAACACTTAAGTGTCCTGTAAATGCACAGCACTGATGAAGCAGGCGGCATTACAGAGGAGGCATTGCCCACCAGTCCCAGAGTCAGCATAGCATGTGTGTAATGGCGCCCAAACGCTGACAGGAAGTGAGGGAGACAAAGAGATGCAGCTCCAGGGTGGGAACATTTACTCTAAATGGCACCCAGGGGCTGGAGTTAGGGGCTACAGGTCAGAGCCTTATCCCCTTGCTGGACTTCACCACCGGGTACTGTGGGCCATAATAAAATGGTTATATATATAACCGACCTGTGCCCCTGCCCTGGTGGTCTAGTGGGGTCCCTGTACCAACACAGTGTCCACGCCAGCTCTCACGGCCCGCCTCCTAATGGCCGCGACGGATCGCGATTTTTAGCAGGTCCCGCCTGGGGAACCCTCTTACCTCCTCTCTTGATGTGGCCACGCGATTCTGGAGAGCTACGGCAAGTGTGTGTGCCCTAGGTGAAGAACCGGAGCCTCCGCTGTAGGTACCCGACAACCAGGGACGCAGGAGTATACAGCGCCGCTGGGGGAGGTGATGGAGCTGAAGCAGGAGATGTCAGAATGACATCTAGCACTAAGGGGGATATCCAATTAGCTAATTGTCCTGCCGGGGGCTATCTATATATTGCATTTGCAATCTAAGTCCCAGCGGGGATGGCGACACAGCGTTTTGGGGGTGTTGTTACTTGTTACTGCATTGGGGGGAGCGTGGTCCGGACAATGGAGGCATGTCTGGACCAATTGCAGAGCGGGCTGCGGCGGCTGTGTGTGCCGCTGTTACCCAAAACATGGCGGCTCGGGTGGGGGGGCTACCCTAAGCATGCCAGTGCATCGCTGTTTTATGATGCGCTCACATTTCAGTGGGGGGAAGGACACAGCATGTGGGGTGGCCTTGCTATGTGCTGAGCGGTCCGCTGTCCCCCGCATCCTTGAGAAATGAGTTGTAGTATTGCGATTTCTCGCAAAACTATAACTCAGAATCAGAATCAGAATCAGCTTTATTGGCCAGGTGTACTCACGTACACTAGGAATTCTTTGTGGTACAATGCATCGCCAAGCAGCAACATAGAGGAAAAACGTAGCATACATTACAAACATTACACATATGAGTTCATACTGCACATATGCAACTGTACAGTAGACATATTATACATTTAAGACTAAAAAATAAGGCTGCTTGGCAGAGCATCACCGAGGCAGCCATCCGCGGCGCCAACTAGAACTCACACAATGCACATAATACAGAAGATTTAAGTATTACATCAAAAGATAAACCACACAGACAAAGACACAGAAAGAATAATGCATGATTGGTGTAGGCATTTTGAGTAATAACCTCCAGGGGTGTGTATTCCACCATCACAAGGCACCAGGTGCGGCAGCCATCTTAGGCGCACTGCGTAGGATTACCCAGGGTGGAATAGTCCACCCCTAGAAGAGAACACAAAATGGGGAGATTGCAGAGTCCTTAAGTTCAGAGTAGGGTTCCAATAAAAACATCAGGTCCACGCATTTTTCATCCCATCCACAAGCGCACCAGATAAGGCAGCCATGTTGGGCGCACTACAAGGTTACACAGTGGGAGATGAGCCATACAGGGGCCAAATGCATGTATGGGAGAACTGACACGTGTGTAGGAGTATGCTATACCCTGCATGGAAAGATCCAAATGAAGCACACCCCGCCCACAGAGGAACCATCCGAGGCAGCCATGTGGGGCGCACTGCATAGGTTACTGCTGGCAGGGTGTGCAACCAATGGAGGTACACATTACGGGAATAGCACACAGTGGGGTGGAAGTACCGTGTAAGAAGAAAGAGAAGAGAAAGACACATTTGCAGGAAAACTGTACTAACATTATTTTGTGAAAAAGATAAATGTCCTGGTCTCATGAGAGCAGTGCGGGTGGGTGTGAGAATGTGGGGTGCACATGCAACTCATGCTGAATTAGGCCTTATATCTGCATATATTTACTACAATCAGTGCAATGGGGACCTGAACCTAAGCACACACTTATAAGACAAACAGGCCCATTTACACAATAAAATAATAAGCCGGTCCTCCACAGTTTATGCTGATTTGTAATTAATGTTAATCTTGAAGTTGATCATTTTGCTAACAAAGAATACATAGTAGCATACCTTAGCTTTTCTTCATTCAGGTTCTCGATATTTAAAGGCTTTCTTCTCTCTGCCAAAATCATTTTTTTCTTCTCTCTCTCGGTCTGTTTCTTCCCTCCTTTCCTCTCTGTCTAAAATAGCGAAGCACGTACAGTACACATAAAACACACAATTAACCATTACTGTATATATGCCTAGAGATTCATTGTTGAAGCAATGTTCATGTTTAAAAAAACCATCATTGTTAGATTCTTGACCTCTACCTTTACTTACAGGTGAAATGGTTAGTGTAGCTTCTTCCTGGGATATGTATGAGAAACTGAACAGAGGAATGACCTGTATTTTTTACACTGGAGCAATTTCTTAGGCAGATTTGGAAAAACCCGGACATCAGTGGAGTAGTTGCAGGGTGAGTTCAGGGGCGCAGCTTGTTGGAGGGGCCCAGCGGGGGCCACGGTCAGCTTGAAACTTGCAACCCCCAATACCCGGGACTTGTGTCCCTTCTCTCAAAGGTCCCGAGCAAGGCGCAATGATATGATCTTTACAGACCCTGTTATCTTGCTTCTTTGTCAAAAGCAGGAGGACATCAGACTCATCCCTGTTTCCATATGGCAGAGGAGTAAACAGTGTGACTGGGAAATCCCTCCAAGGGAATCAGTGTCTATAGCCCCTTTAGGGTAGTGTTAATCGGTAAGGTTTTTGTACGGTACACATTATTTAACAATAATATTTTTCCAGATACAGTATATGCAAATTGAAAATAAATTACAGTTCCATCTTTATAATTATTATTATTATGCTATGTTGAGCAGCAAAAGAGCGACTGTAACGTTAACTTGGTGTCCTCAAACCATTAGACTACATTCATTTACAGAATGATGCCAGCACTTGTTATTTACCTTTTGAAGATAGCCTCCAAAGTGAAGCATGTTGGAAAATGCCTTCTTTTTCTTAACATCTTCCGCTGCTCTCCTCCTGTTTTCCTCTTCCTCCTTACGAGCACGTTCTTCCTGGGAACAAAAATGAACTTGTGAAAGCATGAACCATGCTCTGATTGCCAACACAAGTGTTTCAGCTGTAGTATTTAGAGTTGTGCACCGCCCCTCGTATGGTTTTGTATTTGTATTAATTTCCATGTTTTGATTTTGGTTTTAGTTTTGCAAAACTGCCTTCACTTGCTTTAATTTTCGTTTTGGATCTGTATTTTTTTTTAATTGATAAAAACAGCTAAATCATGTAATTTTGGGCCTGTTTTTGTTCATATAGTATTAACATCAATAACATTAATTTTCAGTAATTTCAAGTCAATTTTGACCACCTCACAGCCCAAATGTGTTGCAAATTCGTAATGTATCAGAGCAATAACCAATAAAAATATTTGTCTATGCAAAATGGACCATCGCAAAATACAGTGCATTATGAAAAGGGGTGCAAGATGTAATTGTCCTTGGCCCCTCCCACCCACCTTTATGTTTCATAGTAACAGTTTAACAAACAGATCACTACAGGGACTGTAACCTTTGTGGCTGAAGTTATTGATTTGTTTGGGCCCCCACAAAGCAATTTTTTGGAAAGGATTACCCCCGATCATAAATGTAGAGGTTGATGATGAGGGTGTTGGCAGTGGAGATTGCATGAGTTGGTCCAAACTGCTGGTAGCTGATACTGAACTGCTTGTTATTATTTTACAAATTATTATAATTTTGGCAAATAAATTTAATGAAAAGGCTGCAAATGACGTAACTTCCCTTAATCACAGTCATAGTAGCCTAAAGTAGCCCTTAATCACACAGCAGCCTGCCGGTCTGTAATGACCATGAACCTTTACTGCTGCTGCGCTAGGTAATGTGCTTGTTTATGCTAATTAACATCATTTTACAAAAAGTAATGTATAACAAACCAGATTGCCTAAAATAAAGACAAAATAAAACAGCAGAGACCAGGGAACAGATGAATATTGTCAGAGCTTAGTAACACCCACAGGCATGTAATAAATAATCATGTTGGTGGACGATCATAATAAATACACTTTCACTATGTTCTGTGCAATTACTGTATACATTAAGAAAGTAATGATATTTCTTACAATCTGCAGTAAATGGACTTTACTGTAGTACTTATACTTTTTAAATAAGGGGAAACAACTAATTATATATTGGGATATGTTTATTGGGTTTGTGAGTGTTAAAATAGCATACCGTACATGTAAAAAGTGCAGTTTTGTGCCCATTCCAGTTGTTTTTTGCATTTGCAAGTTATCAGCAAGCAGGACCATGGAGCATGCGCCTGAGACCAGATAATGTATGGGGGCATGGCCTAATCATGCAGACATGACCATGCCCAGACATGTGCTGACCCTGGGAGATAGGATCCTGTCACTGACAGGTAAGAGGGAGCAGGGTTAGGAGTACCTCAAACAAGCTCGGGCCTTGGTAATTAGTACCTGCTCCCTCCTTTCCTCTCTGCGCCCCTATCAGCAAGTAATATAACAATAGGATAGTGTGTAAACCCACCACCACTCTGGCCTGCCTCTCCTTCTCTCTTTCTGTCCGGATCCTCAGCTGCTCTGCCCGTTCTGCTCTTCTTTTCTCCTGAAATGTAAAGAGCAATTAAATGTATACTAGAGATAAATGGTTCAGACACATTTTGACAACCTCAGCAATTAGATAAAATTGTGCTTCTTGGATCTAACAGAGAGAATATTAACAACCAGTGCAGGTTTCTGACTTGATTGGAATTGTAGTTAGCAGACAGGGGAACCGAATAGTGTGGACTAAAATATGCATGGGAAGTCTAACCATGACCCAAAAATGGCACATAACATTCCCAACTGGTGTGTCACCAGGTAATAGCAGCATGGTGCTTCTACTTAGGGCACTCAATCAGACATAGCCACATTATCATGTGTTCCCGGAACCCCTTAGCCTTACCACACTCATAAGGACCTAGACTGTAAGCCCAGAATTTCAAGTCTGTGAGACGTTTTAAGCAAGACAGGTAAGTGTGTATTTTATTTGCTATATCTTTATTCCAATGATAGGTCATTTGTCTGTATGGTTTATATGCCCTGGTACTATGTGTATGGTTGGCCATGGATATTTATTTACATTGGGCTTAATTCTGCATTATTTTAGTGTCTGAGCACATATAATTATCTTTATACATTTAAGTTGAAATAACTGTGAGTATAAAATTATACAAATTTAGATATTTGAGATGATTTTCATGTTTTTTAATCTTTCCCAATTCAACAAGAATCCTGCATTATTACAATACATCCTTGTTGATCTTTTCTTTATAACCAAGGCAGAACTCTAAAAAGGAGAATTGGTGATGGGGTAAGGGGGGCAATGGAGGAGAACTGAGGAAAAAAAAGTAAGATATGGGAAATTTGTGTGGCCAAATTGAACTTTCATTTTGTCACTTGCACTCAGGCTGATGGGCAGGATGGGCTGGTTTAGATGCTTGAAAGGGTATGTGGTTCCCAAGCTATTCATGTGTATGAGGAAACCTTAAAGTGGAAACACACTGGGACGACTCGCAAATGATGCAATCAGCGAAAGGACCCAGCAGGGTAGAATCTTTTGATATTTTGACTTATAGAAATAATTCAGTGCGAATGTCCGAATGTGTCCATAACAGGGAATACTTCTTTTCTTTTGGTTTGTTGAACATTTACTATATTCCAGGAGCACCTCCCTGATTAGGATACAAAAGATATTATATGAATATGTAAAGGGGAAAGGACATATGCATGAATTAATATAATAAAAACTGAAGGTGTCTGTGAGAGCCACTTTACCTTTGTAAACTAGAATCGGCAAGTGCAAGCAACAGAGGATGTAGCTGACGATGCACGGGAGCATCGTCAGTGCCATAGTTTATACACACTGGCCGACATCGATGTGTCCAAATCGGGCACACTGTGCTGATATCATCCTAGTGTGTAGTGTGTACGCACCTTTAGCTCTGTGACACAAAAGTCACAACTCAAAAAGCTCAATAGGATCTAGCTACAATGAACTACATTGATACAACATATTTAACTGATAGCAGGTTCATTATATTATCTGTCCTTAAATAATGGGGCTGACAGGTTTAAACCTTGGTTTAAAAAGCTGATTGTAAGAGAATCCCGCTGGTAGTATTCCACATTCTTGTTGCTTGTTGTCTTCACTTGAGTGAGTTGAAACAAAGCAGTAAATTCTCACACACAACAAAGATACTGGGAGGGTGAACAGAGAGGTATTAAATCTGCATAGCATCAGCTAACTCTTCACAAACTCCTCTCCTAACAATCCTATAGGACAGAAGAAAACCACAACTAACATTCTTAATTTTAGAGGATAAACAACTCTAAAGGGCCCCATACACTAGTACGATTTTACATGATTTCATACAATTCCAATATATCCGTCTGATATATTGTATGAAATTGTGTACAATCGTATGTGTTTTAGATCATATCCAATCTGATGCGCATCCCCGTGGCTGTCGGATAGGATCCCCTAGGTCGTTGGTGCTGCACTAATGATATATCGGAATTGGATGAAATCGGATGAAAAAAAATCAGTTTTTTGTGCATATGATATATCGCATGCAGTGTATCACAGGGAAGTTTGACTGACATTCTCAGGACACTCCCAGCCCCCGTAGCCCTCTATCCAGCCCATCAGATATATCTTATGGTACAATGGTATGCCGTACGATATATTGCATGCAATGTATAGTAGCTTCATCAATCGCATGCGATATATCTTATGCAAAAATAGCACAAAAGTACCAAATCGTATGGAATCACTCCCTGGAAGGTCCCGGGGGAGTTCAAGGGAAATTACATCTGACTTCAGCCTCAGACATACCGTTGTAGTATATGGGGCCCTTAACACTTTAAAGAGACAATACACAGAGAAACCTCTAATAAGTTAATCTATTTCATGTTTATTTCAATTCAAAACCTTCAGTCCTATTGAGATGTCTCTGAGTGTACTTTTAATAGGAAGAATAGCATTAAATTATTGGTTTTATTGAAAGATGTAAAATAAATCATATCAAAGCCTAATAACTTTGGATTGTTAATGTTAGAAAGCATTAAAACATGGTTGATCAAGGTTTCTAATACATAATAATGTTTCACAGTATTAATATAATAAGCAGGATTTTTTTTTCATTAAAAACATTAATGCAAAAAAACTAGTTCACAAAAACTAGTGTATAAAAACCCTTTAAAAAAATATATACTGTATATTTTTTCCAACCCTGTTAAATAATCTAGCACTGTATTTGTATTTGTGTCATTCAATGTTCATCATATGTAGACTCAATTATGCATTACAGGTTGAGTATCCCATATCCAAATATTCAGAAATACCGACTTTTTTGCGTGAGAGTCACATAGTGAAACCTTTGTTTTTTGATGGCTCAATGTACACAAACTTTGTTTAATGCACACAGTTATTAAAAATATTGTATTAAATGACCTTCAGGCTGTGTGTATAAGGGCCCTCATTCCGAGTTGTTCGCTCGCAAGGCGATTTTAGCAGTATTGCACACGCTAAGCCGCCGCCTACTGGGAGTGAATCTTAGCTTCTTAAAATTGCGAACGATGTATTCGCAATATTGCGATTACACACCTCGTAGCAGTTTCAGAGTAGCTTCAGACTTACTCGGCATCTGCGATCAGTTCAGTGCTTGTCGTTCCTGGTTTGACGTCACAAACACACCAAGCGTTCGCCCAGACACTCCTCCATTTCTCCAGCCACTCCCGCGTTTTTCCCAGAAACGGTAGCGTTTTTATCCACACGCCCATAAAACGCTGTGTTTCCGCCCAGTAACACCCATTTCCTGTCAATCACACTACGATCGCCGGAGCGAAGAAAAAGCCGTGAGTAAAAATCCTATCTTCATAGCAAATTTACTTGGCGCAGTCGCAGTGCGGACATTGCGCATGCGCACTAAGCGGAAAATCGCTGCGATGCGATGAAATTTACCGAGCGAACAACTCGGAATGAGGGCCAAGGTGTATATGAAACATAAATGAATTGTGTGAATGTAGATACACTTTGTTCAATGCACAAAGTTACAAAAAATATTGGCTACAGTGACCTTCAAGCTGTGTGTATAAGGTGTATATGATACATAAATGCATTCTGTGCTTAGACTTAGGTCCCATCACCATGATACCTCATTATGGTATGCAATTATTCCAAAATACGGAAAAATCCGATATCCAAAATACCTCTGGTCCCAAGCATTTTGGATAAGGGATACTCAATCTGTAATTATATTTTTTTATTAACCAGTATTTAATACACTTCTCACTTTAACTAATGAAATCATTAATGTTATTGTTGCCAAGATTGTATTCTACTTGTCTACAGATTATTTAGCTGGTATATAATCAGGATAATATCAGGACTTTTTACCATGCGGTCTGTCAGAGACAATAGTTCTTCTTCCTCCTTTTTACGATTCTCAAAGTGAGCTTCAATAAGTGTCTGAAGTTCTGTTAGATCCTTTTCCATGCGTTTTCTGTGGATATCCTGTGAGGACAAAGATTCATCAAAAATAGTTGCAGCTAACAAAAATATATATTTTCTACTATGTATATATTTCAGATAGCCGGCGCAAGAAATCCATCTGCAATTAGAGCAATCTCTGCATACACACAACTGTGCATAGCACAAAGTTCCGCCTGCCGTACATGCCATCACTGCCTCTAGATTTCATGCAAACACCCTGTTACTACTACTATCCAATGGTCTTACTGTGAACTCTGCATAATCAGCTGTATCTCAAGCAGGGACGGGCTGGGGCCAGAATTTGTATTATTATAATTATTTTTATAGTCAAAACACCCCTCCCTACTCTGACTGCACGTCATGCTGTTCTCAATTGTACTGAATGCAGGGATGGGAGTAGGGTGGCCAATTCGGGCCATTTTTTAAAATCCCGGGTATCGGGATTGAAAAATGGTCAATCCTGGGATTCCCGGGATACCTGGGATTGGCTTTTCCCTATGTGTCTGCTCCTCTCGCCCCACACACATAACTCACCATACGACAGGAGTGGGAGGGTGGGACACTCGGCGACAGTCAGCAGCGGGTGACGGCGGACAGCTGACTGCACAGCATGACCTGTGACTGCACATCACACTAGCCAGGGGGAGCCATTAGGAGGGAACCGGGCAGCGCTGCCCGGCTTTAAAAACACAAAGGGCCACATGAACCCTCAATCCCTGGGATTGGAGCTTCCAATTCCGGGATTGAATCCCGGCTGATTTTTGGCCTAAATCCCGGGATCCGGCCAATCCCAATCCTGGGATTGGCCACCCTAGATGGGAAATATGGTATAGTAGCTGAAGGACTATCATCCTTTCAGCTAGCCTAAAGTTTGCTCAAACTGGACATTACACAATTATCTGGCAGATCATCTGCCAGATCTGGCTGGTTAAAATGAAAATCAGGTATTGAATGACAATGACAATTGATCATTTGCTCCCAAACACTGGAAAATAGACAAAACCTGTCGCTCTGACAAATTGGTTAAATTACGGATGCAGGTGAGCTACTTAACCAAATTATTTGAAGGCAAAATTGAAAGTGTTTGGATTTAATGGAAAGAGCACTTTACAGACTAAAGGAAATAAACAAAAAAAATCCACCACTATATTTTCAAGTACTTATCCTGCAACTTCTTCTTTTTTTTCATGATACAGTAATAGCCCGTCTCCTGGGTCTGCAGATATGGTAAGTATGCAAAACAGTGATTTGATCATTGAGTTGCTTGACGTCTTCCAGTCCCATATACCAAAGGGGCCTGATTCAGAGATGGATGCAGTTCACATCATCGGGTTTGCATATATCTCTGAATTAGGCCCAATTCATATTTGTATGGAATAGCACAGCCGCATGGAAGTGGCTGTGCAATGCCTTCTGAAGGAGATAGACGCCTCCTGTTAGCATTAGCAAGGTTACATGTGCTATGCTTGAGGACTCATCCTCGGACCACCATTGCAACCAAGTCGCAATTCGCGGTGGTTTCAGGCACCAGCCAGCCTGCTTAAGCTGAAGGTTATATGATGTTTGCAGGGGTAAAATGTTAGAATAATGTTATTTCATATATTTATAGACAACCAGTGACCCGTATGTACTGAATATGGGCCTGATTCAGAAATGTATGTAATTTGAATATTTTTTATTTATGCAATGGTTTTTAATCTGTGCATGTGCAGGAGCCACACTGCATGTGTAGATTTGAATCAGTGATGTTGCTTGCAGTACCCTAAAAGCCACAGCAAGATTGACGCTGTTGTATTGGGGGTGGTAACTTGGAGTGTTGCAGATAACGGACGCATCTCAGCCCTGTTTTCTGGCCGTGATTTTGGTGGTCATTCCGAGTTGTTCGCTCTTTGCCGATTTTCGCTATGCTGCGATTTGTTGCTAACTGCGCATGCGCATGGTACGCAGAGCTCATGCGCTAAGTTATTTAACACAAAACTTAGTAAATTTGCTGGTGTTCGAGCGACGATTTTCAGTCGCACTGCTGATCGGTGAATGATTGACAGGAAAGGGGCGTTTTTGGGTGGTAACTGAGCGTTTTCCGGGAGTGTGCTAAAAAACGCAGGCGTGTCAGGGATAAACGCGGGAGTGTATGGAGAAACGGGGGAGTGGCTGGACGAACGCAGGGCGTGTTTGTGATGTCAAACCAGGAACTAAACGGACTGTGCTGATCGCAATCTAGGAGTAGGTCTGGAGCTACTCAGAAACTGCAAAGAAATATTTATTAGCAGTTCTGCTAATCTTTCGTTAGCAATTCTGCTAAGCTAAGATACACTCCCAGAGGGCGGCGGCCTAGCGTTTGCAATGCTGCTAAAAGCAGCTAGCGAGCGAACAACTCGGAATGAGGGCATTTGTCGGCTATCCTGAGTAACCTGAGTCTGATGTTCATGCAATTGATGCGATGCTGCAACTGTGCCTCTAGCATAAAACTATGAATCAGGCCTTATGTTTTCTGTTTTGTTATGCTGTTTATAAAGATTTAAAACAGGACTGGAAGACATAAAATCAGTTGGTGGGATGTTTGTTGCTGTTGTGTATGAAGCAGATTGTAAAATTAGATCTTTAATAAAAAGATTTCATGTCAACTTGCCTGGGCAAAGCCATGAATTATTTACTGCTAAATAAAGAGTTTAGGGAAGATATGTGAAAAAGCAGAAACTTTACATGGCAATAGATTTAGTTTTAAATAATTCAGAATATATAATAATGCTTACAAATCCCTGTGAAGAATTAGTTCACCAATAGAAAAAAAAAGTCAATGTTCTTACATCAAAATCAACTTTTTCTCCATCTGGGATTTTCAGAGGCACCAGGTTTGGCATGAACAACCTATATGGAGAAGATAGAGGGATTATCATACATACTTATCAATCAGATTCATGATATTCTTTATAAGACCGAGTACTTTATCACTGTGTAATTTATCACTTTTCAAGGCTTAATACATCTCCCCCCAAATCTTGATTTGTGCCACATTCACTGCATGAAAATGGGCACCCACAATGGCAAAAATGCAGTGAAACCACCGATCCAATAGGATCTCCTCCATTGTCCCCCGCAGCTTGCGCATGTGCTTGCCGGCAGCTGAGTATGTGCAGAAGGACTCCCTGGTCAAAAACCTGGAAGTCCCCACAATACAAAGGACATCTCTTATCAGGAGAGTTGTACTGTGCTTAAATCTACAGGCAGACATCGTTTATAAATGCCGCTATGCATGCAATTAGTGGTGGGATGCATTGCATTTAAAATGCATTGCATTACTCTATTTGTACACAAGTCACTGTGTGCTACCTGAGAAAATACATTTCACACTAATTCTTAAATTATACAATACAAATGGAGTAAAGACATTATTGCAGAGTACCCTGTTCAGAGTTAAGATAAATGTATTTATGCACATGGTGACTAATTCAAATGTGGTTGGAGTTGCTATCGCTGCTTCCTAAAACGCAGAATCAGATCTTCCCCAACACCAACGACCGGCTTCGTGACCCATGGAGTTGTGCAAGCCGGCCGCTGCAATGCCTGCCAAGAGGCCAGGAAATATCCGTTCTCTGTCCTCTGACGGAGATCCTGGCCTCTTCCCTCCCCCTCTTTTGGAGAAACAAAGGCCATCACCACCCCCTCTTCCCCCCAAATGATGTCAGACTGTCAGTCACTGACAGGCTGATGTAGGACTGCATCCGACGTCGCATGACCCATTTGCGCATGTGCAGTATGGGTCCTGCATAGAGCTGTAACTAGACTCTTTGGTGCCCTGTGCCAGAAAGAGAACTGGCGCCCCCACAATTTTTCCAATAGGGACATATGACACATGCCATCGTGGCAGTATGGAGGGTGTAATGGTTAGCATTACTGCCTCACAGCACCGAGGTCATGGGTTCAATTCCCACCAACTGTGTGGAGTTTTTATATTCTCCCCATACCTGCATGGGGTATCTCCGGGTTCTCCGGTTTCCTTCCACAATCTAAAAATATACTGGTAGGTTTGTTGGCTCCCAACTAAAATTAACCCTAGTGGGTAAAATATGTGTGTGCGCATGAGGTAGGGAAACTGTAAGTCCACTGGGGCAGGGACTGAAGTGAAACGTCAAATATGCTCTGTACAGCGCTGCGCATCATGTGTGCACTATATAAATAACTGGTAATAAATAAATAAATAAATAAATAAATAATAAAATAAATAGTGGTGAATGGGCATGACAAAATTAGGACACGTAGTAAAAGTAATTAAAACAGATAATTGACAAGTGCCACCAACAGCGCCCCCTAACCTGCAGTGCTATATGCTTGGCACACTCCACACACACCTAGTTACGGCCCTGGTCCTGCACATGCGCGGTCCGGCCAACGCAGGCATGGCCAGACTATACCGGGAAGGGCCGTGGCGGCTGCGTGACATCACATGCAGCCGCTGCGACCCGGGCAGCGATGAGTAGCTCCCGGCCAGCCCACAGGAGCTGTGCTGGCTCGGAACTACTCCTGAAGTACAAAAGCATCGCCGCTGTGCAATGCTTTTGTACTTCTGCGACGGGGCAGGGACTGACATGCGGTGGCAGGATAGCCCTGTGCTGGGCGTTCCCCCGCATGTCAGTGTGCCTGATCGTAGCTGTGCTAAATTTAGCACAGCTACGATCAACTCTGAATCACCCCCACAGTCTATAAAATGTCAGAACCTGATTGGTTGCTATGGGCTACTTCTCCACTTTCTTTCTTTCTTAGGTTTGATACATCTCCCCCCAAATGTCATAACTGTGAAATAATGTGCTTGGTAAATAATATATCTCTAAAAAGAAAAACTTACTTGGGTTTGGGTTTGGACTCCTCTGGTACCAGAAATATTATGGAGAGAAAAGAGTAATCATTATTTATTTAAACACCTAATATACTACCATGCTCTAATATGTCAATACTATTGTAGCATGTCATTTTTGTAGCAGGGAAATATATTCTGTTGCTTTGACATTTTCAATACTTGCAGAAATTCTTACCGAAATATACTTAAATCAATACAAACATTTGACGGCAATCCAATACATTCATAAACCAATACTGCAGATCTTACAGAACTAAAGTACGACTGCCATAGCACTGTGTGGATGCTTCTGGATTGGGAAGAAATGCAACACCGGAACAGGAGAACACGCAAAAATCCAGAGGTGTAACTACAGGATGACTAGACTGGCAAATATTGTAAGCTTACGAGCAGGGCCTTCCTACTTCTATGACTGTTTGTTATTACCCAGTTTGTTTTTTTATCATTGTTGTTTTCAATTGCAAAGTGCAACGGAATTTGCTGCTCTATATAAGAAACTGTTAATAATAAATACATGTTCAGGACCCAAAAGGTTAAGTGGGCCCACCCCGAAATCAGTCACTTAATACCGCAAACTAAATGTATGATTTGACAATTAATTTCTGTGTACATGGTGCTATTAAGTTACTATTCAGTTCAATTAGAACAGTAACGTCTGGGGGCGTGGTGTAACCGCCATCAACTGAGGATGTGTTTTGAAAGAGCTTAGCTGAATCTTCTAATATTTTATGCCCAGACGTGTCCTTCATCATCACCTTGATCTTCATCACCTTACCTACCTGAAGGTCTTCGGCTTCCCTGCTCCAGTAGAGGCTCTCTCGCCTGGCTTCTGGTGGTTGTAGTGGCATCTCCAAGCTTCGGCGTCTGAATAGGCTCAAAGCCACAGACTGGCTTTCCAGACTCCCGGATTGTGGTCTGCCAGGACCACACCAATGCTGCTGCCTGCTGGGCCCACCTGACCCCCGCAATCTGCTGCTTACTTGAGAAGACTCCTCTTTCTTTTGTTAGGGTCTGCCTGTGGATGTTGGTGTTCCCACAGGTATCACTGCAGCTGCCCGTTGGTGTGTTTTTTTACCCAGAGAACGCCTCTGACCAGAATTCTGTACAGCACCCTCTTTTGCCAAGTCCTTGTTTAACTCTTTTGGTACCTACTGTACACAGCTGCAGCATTTGTGAAGGTGCTGCTCACAGTGCAGACATCCTTCCTTTTCTATAGTGATTTAGAGTTATGGCTTCTACTAAAACAATATAATGGTGACACAGTAAGAGTGCTAAACCTAAATGTATCGGCCCTGCTTACAGACTAGACAGTGAGGTGGCGTGGAAAGATAGGTCTACATGATAAAATATGTAGACATAAGGGTTTATAGAAATCAAATAAGAGAGACACCCTGAGAGTTTGTCAGGAGCCTCTAAACCTCTAGTTACGCCACTGCAGAAATCATATAGTATATACTGTATATGTAGATTTAATACCACAATGTTTTTCATAAAAGTATCTCATAGACAACTACAGTACCATACTATAAAGAACACCCATGATAGCTCCCATACGGACTCTTCACTGGGCAGTGACCACAGCTTTATATGGATCTGACCCTAGACAGTGGCGCCCGCGGGGGTGGGGGGGTTTGGGGGGTAACGAGCCCCCAGAAACCCCCCCCCCTGACGGACGAAGTTTTATTTTTGAGACGGAGACAGCTCTGTCTCCGTCTCTACAGTGACCGCTGCATCTCCGATCTGGCCAACTCTCTGTGCTTTGCAATGCACAGGAAATGGCCGGGGAGAGCCGCAAGCAGAGACAGTGGCGGGCAGCGGCATTCAGCGTGACGGCCGAAGTGAGCTGCAAGTAGAATCAGCGGCGGCGAGCGGCTGGCCAACGGGATATGCAGACAGATTTGCAGGGGCTGCGGCTAGTTAGCTGAAGTGCACCCTGTAGCTGCGATCATTCGGCTGCACTACGGAGGAGGAGGAGGGCGGCCAGCCTAGGTGCATATACAGTATTTATTTACTTATTATGTGTGTGTGTGTGTGTGTGTGTGTGTGTGTGTGTGTGTGTGTGTGTGTGTGTGTGTGTGTGCGTGCGTGCGTGCGCGTATGGGTATCTGTACAAAAATAAATAAATATATATATATATATATATATATATATATATAATCTATGCATATACAATTACACACACACACACACACACACACACACACACACACACACACACACACACACGAATATTTACATTTTATTTGCAGGGGGCTTCCAGCTATATACTATATACTATATATATATATATATATATATATATATATAATACATACATACTGTATATATATAGAGAGAGAGAGAGAACTCTAAGGACTGGCACTCAGATACACCACCAAACAGCTTGAGTAGGTGCCCTCACATGAACTGTAATGCAATTCGGCAAAGGTGCGGCACTCGGCATAATACAGACATGAAGCAGAATTCATCAACGTTTCAGTGTATTCACACTATCATCAGGCTGTATATATATATATATATATATATATACACACACACACACACACACACACACACACACACACTATATATACAGTATATAAATATAGAAAATGTTGGTAGAATAAAGTACTTTCTAAAGTTACTACAGTCTTGTAGTGCCGCCATCATGCTACAAATATATATATATATATATATATAAAAATATATATATATGGAAACCCCTCCTTGCAAATCCTGCGTTTGCCCCTGCTAGAGATCAATTCTATTTAGGTAAACAGTGTCTGATTGTAAAATACTACCAGCATCGTTGTGGTCTTGCCAGCAGATTAAACAAATGGCAGTTTACACAGATTGTGGGTCACAATGCTCTTATGGCCCTCATACATCTGAGATTTATTGGGGCAAGGCCCCTATCCTCCATCAGCCAGATTGGGGCAGATGGAGGATTGAGAAAATTAAATATGCTTAAAAATCCAGATTCCCCCGATCCTGACCAAAAATGGTTGGGATCAGAAAAAACAGCATTTTTAACATGGTCAATTTCACCAATTCCTCTACGGATCACCGATAATCCATGGTTTTTCCGGCAGGGTCGCAGAATCACCTCATAGATGTATGGGGGCCATAAATAACACTGTAACAAGCTGATGTTGCCGTGTACTGAATGCGAACACATGAGACCAGACGTAAGCCACAGTTACAAAGTTATGGTAAGTTAGTTACATTTCCTCGCCACCTGTTCCTGCTCACTCAGTGCTCAAGACTTTGCCTCTTACTTTAAAGATAAAATTTACAGTATCCAATGTGAAATTTACCATTCCCATCAGATCCATGTGTAACTCTATACTAATGTTACTCTAGTCTATGGGGTAAATGTAATAGTGTCCAAGTTGCCAGAGGGGGCGGGACTTCGGGTTAGAAAGCAGCAATCATTTACAAGGCAAAACCAACCTGTAAAAGGATTTGGGTTCCAAAAACTTCTATACAGTAGATTGCACCTTACAGATCAATTAAAAAATGCAAACTTTTTTTTATTACAATCCTTACCTTCTCCATGTTCTTCAGACAGACCTGTGAAAATTAAAAATGAATCTAAATTTGCAAAGGTATACTTACTTGTATGAATTTAAAGGAAATGTGCACTGTTCATAAAATTGTACCTACTGTAAGCATTATCTTTACCTTCTACACCTTAATAAAGGAGAACATATAAGATATGTATCACACCACTGATATGTCAAGAGGACAAGTGAACCTTTATTTTAAAGAGTTCTGTTTCTGTGTTAAAGTTATTAGTACAAGGTAATACTCAAATGTACTAGAATGAAAAGAAACAAAATTATTTCAAACTAATTAAATTTAAGACTGATAAAGGCCTACCACTAGCCATAGCCATAGCCAATTTGTGATAAATCTGGTCCCTATTAGCATGCATGCCATAATTTTCTAATTCCATTATGCATGAATATTTACAGATTGAGAGCTGTCCCGGTGAAGATTTGACTTCTGGGTCTATGACCCAGCATTCCTGATGCGCATGCACAAGTGGCAGGGAACAAAGGGGCTTCAAAGCAGACATCACCAATATCTGCTGTAGACAGTGGAGAATTTACCACAAGACAACCAAAGTAGCTGCGTAGGGCCCTGTTGGTCCCAGGGGACCCTGCTGGTTCCAGGCTGTGTAAAGGGCATTTCTAGCTTCACAAAAATTGTCTGAGATCTGCGCTGGCTGAATACTCCTGGCAGGCTTTTCAGGGATTAGACAGCTGTTGGGTGCCGCCTCCAGCACTTGCCTAGTCTACAGCCTAGGGTTAAGGAGAAAATTCGGTCAGGAAGATATGTGAATGTTTTTACCCTCATGAGTAAGAAAAAAGGCAAAAAGGCACTGGGGGCTGTCAGGAAGAAAAGCAGCATAGGCGAGGAAGCCCTATTTTAATTGGCAGAGGGGCATGTACGTTGATATTTGGAGATGCGTCTGGATGAGCACATGAATATTATCAAGTATTTTTATTTGATCCATGAGCTCATTTGGACATCAAGGGGCTCAGCGTGGCATGTTTATGATGAAGAATTTTGGAGAAAGCAGAACGGCAGGGAGATAATACATTTTGGAACAAAAGACGTAGAGATTTTTGTAGATGTGACCCAGCTGCAATGTTCCTTAGTGACGGATTTCAGTCCCGCCGTCCAGCAAATAACGTCAAATCGGGCCCGATAAAATCTGAAGAAAGGAAATGCTTTGCATTTAACAATGGTCAGTGCAATTTGGGAACACAGTGTTTTTTTCAACACCAATGCATCCGTTGCGGGGGTCACACTCCATTAAAGACTGCAGACGCCCCCATCCCCATAACTAGCAGTAGTAAAAGTGCCCCCACGCCCGTCAGGGTAGGGAAGTTGGCCCTTTAGCTGGACTCCTACCCTTTTTGTGAGGAAGCGGAATTCCTGAGAAGGGGTTTCCAGTATGGGTTTCAAGGGCCGTCTTAACAGCAGTGTAGGCCCCTGGGCACAGCAATGCACTGGGCCCCCTACCCATCCTCCAGTGGTAGGGGTGGGGGGTGCGTTCAGCGGCAGCTTTGAAGTCCTGTGGGCGGTAGGGGGTGTTCTATCTTCCGCTTAGCATAATTTCTGCTAATTACTCCTTTACTGCACAGATGGGGCTAAACTGTAGAAGGGGGCATTGGGCTGAATGAAGAAGCCATGGTACATGACTTTTAGGGTGGTAGGGGGTGTTTAATATGTAGGGGACGGGTGGATAGTGGAGTGGGCTTAATATTTATCATTTTTTCGGTGGGAGGGCAGCTTGCTTGACTGCAGATATCTCAAGTTCCTGAAAATATATTTCTTAGCTTTGAATGGGATGAAAAAACTAGAGAGCCCCACTTTTCACAAAGTACTGGGGATTTAGGGCTCAGAGTTCAGGTGTCAGAGCAATTCACCAATGAAAACCTAAAACTGCATATTAGGCGTGTGGAGCTGGAGCAGGGACCAGCTGCTGGAAGGCTGATATCTCTGGTTCTGGGCATAGTAGAGACAAGCTTCTAGTGTCCACCAAAAGGAAAGAGTCACAGCTTTTGGATTATACCCCCAGAAAAACTTTAAGTCAGACAGAACCCGAGACATCTGTCTGGGAAGAGCAATTAACAGGCTTAGATGGGGACCACTATTTTGAGATCGGATATCTCCGCTTCCCCAGGAACGATTTTCAAAAATCTGGTACCCCTGGAAAGAGGGGACCGTCAGCTATCCGCCTAGGGCCCTTATACTCCTGGGGCCCTTGGGCAAAAGCCCATACGAAAAGACAGCCCTGTGGGTTTCCTTTACCCATTGAGGGGGAGGTAAGGAGTGTTTTGTGCGTAATCTGCACTCTGCATACCAGCTGCCAGACGTGCTACAATCGAAGGTGGATCAAGAGGTTGAGTTGGGGCATATGGTCAGTCCATTTGATAGTCCCCCTACTGAGTGGCTGATTTTGTCTCCAGTGGAAGTAGTGCCTAAAAAGATTTTGAGGAAATTCAGGCTGATTCAACACCTGTCTTACCCGACGGGCTCCTTGGTCAATGATGCCATCCCAGAGTCATCGTTTAGGGTGGTATATCAGTCGTTTGAGGAGGCTTTAGACTTGGTATGATCTTTCGGTCCCAGAGCCGTCTTGTGTAAGATAGATGTTGAATCAGCTTTTTGTTTGCTACTCAGTCACCCTAGTTTTTTCCGTTATACGGGTTACTGCCTGCAATCTGGGTTTGATATTGACCGTGCGTACTTTGAAAAATTCAGTAGCTTCCTGCACTGGTGTCCCCTCAGTCAGATCCGGTAAGCTGGGCATTGCTCAATACCTGCATGATTTTCTCCTGAAAGGGCCAATATAGTCACTCCGATGCAGTAGGTTACTTTTCGATGCTCTCACGTTATTTTCAGAATTTGGGGTTCCGGTAGCAAGGTACAAAACCGAAGGCCCTGCAACATGCCTCACATATTTGGGAATTGAGGTAGGTATCGTAGAGGGCTGCTGTCGTTTGCCAAGAGAGAAGGTTTTGCGCTTGCAGGATAGCAGGTGCAATCTGTTAGGTCTTCTGAATTTTGCTTGCTGCGTTATACCGATGGGCAAGGTTTTTTGCAGGAGTGGGCAACGGCGAGGGTTCACAGCCCATCCCATTTTATTCGCCTGTCAGGTGAAATAAGAAAGTATTTGTCGGTATGGGAAGAGTTTTTAAGTATTTTTAACGGCATCTGCATTTGGCCTTCTCACCCATCTACGAGTTTTGCTCACCAAATATTTACAGATGCAGTGGGGTCAACAGGATTTGACACTTACCTCTAGGGTAGTTGGTACGCTGCCCCATGGCCTCAGGACTGGCATGACATGGGTTTAACCAGAAATTTGGTCCTGTTGGAGCTATTTCCCATCATGGTGGCCCTGGATCTGTGGCTTAACCGATTGGAGAACAAATCGGTAATCTTCTGGTGTGGCAACCTAGAGGTTGTTCAGGCGAATAATAGACAGATGGTTTCTGGCCTGGAATCCCTCCTATTTTAGCTCAGGTAGTGCTGCATTGCCTGCAGGCTAACATTAATTTCTCAGCAAGACATGTCCCAGGCGTAGATAATTCAATAGCCAATGCTTTCTCGCATTTTGGTGGGAGATATATCGCTTGTTAGCAGCAGAGGCAGAAGCATCTGGAAAATCATGCCCCGATTATGTTGAAAGGTCATTCAGCCGGATTGGAGGAATTAGTGCTGCAATCCTTGGCTCCTTCCACCCTCTGAGTCTATCGGGCGGCTGTGCAGTAGTGGGAGAAATATGCATGGCTGCGAAGGAACCAAGGTAGGAGTAAACATTCTTTGCTTCTAGCCTTTATATGGAGGTCATATGCAACAGGAAGATCTAGGGCTGCAGCGATGAAGCTGCTGGCTGGCCTTTCATATTTCTTTCAGTTGGAGGGGTCTCATAATTTTACAAAATCATTCCTGGTGTTGCGCACTATGAAAGGATGGGCTAGAGTGGCTCCGGTTCCCCCAGATAAACGTAGACTCATTGATAAGGATCTGTTGCAACAGATCCTGGCAGTCCTTGAGCTGGTATGCACCGGGTTTTACGAGGATCTGCTTTTTAGCTTGTTATGGCACTCCATGGTGCCATTTGGGTTGGTGGACTGACGGCAGTTGCTCCCAAAGCAGCATCACCGTTGTTGTTAAAGCACATAGTATTAAACCGTGACACATTGCTATGCAGGATACAGCACTCAAAAACTGATCAAACATATAAAGGCCAATGGGTATTCTTGCGTAGATGTGTGGCGATCATTTGTCTTTTGCTGGCAGAGCAGAATGTCGATGGTGGCCTTCAGGCCTGGTTGAGGCACCTGGATCAGTCTCCTGTGACAAAGTACCAATTTGCTTGGGTTTTGAAATGCTGTTTCCAGGCTATCGGGCTTCCAACCGATAGTTTTGGAATGCATTCGTTCAGAATTAGACCAGCATCGTCGGCAGCGGCAAGTGGTAGTTCCATGGGTGCAATCTGTGCTCTTCACAGGTGGAAATCTAATGCGAATCGGAGATACATTAGATTTTAGCTGGCCTTCTTTTCCTGACTTGGGGATTAGCTACTCGCCAGTTAATGGGAGTCTTGAGGAATTTTTTCTCCCTTCCGGGTGCCTTAAGCCTTGAGAGCCATCTCTGAAGTTTTTGTTTTCGACTCTCACCATTTCAGGAATCCCCCCCCCCCCCTCTCTCTCCCTCCTCACACTACCCATTCATGTGTGTTGGTCACTTGAGTGTTGTTACACATTACACTTTTATAGTAGTTGATTGTTTTAGCAGCTGGTAGGGTTTTTCTAAGGTGAATTGTATGATTTGGCATTCTAGAGGGAACAATTTAGTACTTTTTCATTAGGAGTGTCTGTTATGATTTTTTTATCTGCTTTCAGGATTGCAGTTGGATGATTATGCAATCTGTCTGATGGGCAATTCGTTCGTATATTGGGCCACACAGTCACCGGCTGGAATTTACTTCAGGAGCTTCCCCGAGTTTCGAATGGGTCGCTGATTGGTCACAGGGGACTCCGTTGGGCCAAATTCTTTAAGATCTTCTAAGAAATGGTCTTATGTAATGGATTCAGTCTCTTGGTTGTGGTCCATCTATGGGGAATTGACTTCACGTCAAGGTCCTCACTCAACATACCTACCATCACTAGATGAGAGATGGTCAGCCTTACGGGGTAATTCCCATTCATTTGATTCAGGTGGTTGGAAATCGTCCCAAGGCAGGATTGGCATGGCGCCATTATTGAGTTGATTCGGCGCCATGTGAACTGCGTAGTGGGCAGGGCATTGGCTGATGCTGGAAGATTTGTGGTGAAGCATCCTAGCCTATGGGATTTTGTGGAGGCCATTCGGGCTTGGCAGCCTAGATTTCAGCCAGACTGAAATGTGTAGATCTCAGCCAGACTGAAAGGTGCAGATTTGGCTCAGGGATTAGCTAGTCATAGAAGGTCTGAGTGGTGGTATGGTGGTGGGGATCTGGGAACCTGTGGCAGGTGTGACAGCCTATGGGTCATTTTGTGACCAAATCTATTATGCCTTGTGGTGGGCAATGGTGGAGGTATGAGATCCCCATAGTGATTAGGGGCACCGCCAGGCCAGACAGGTTCCCCTTTCCCAATGAGTTAGTACATTGACAGGCACCCCAAGTTGGGGTAGGGTGGCATAGGCAGAAGGCCACCACCGGGCGCGCAGTTCTTCCAAAAAGGAGGGCGCATTAGGCCAGTACGTTGATGAGACACCTCCGTTTTGATTTGCATAGGAGGTCGGACTGGAGCTTGGGCCCTCCTCCTGGTTACATTGTTTGTTTTGCATGCCTTGTTATTACACATTCATCATTCAAATAGGCTGTCTCTTTCCTGGCCACCATACCCATTTAATACCCTTAAATAAAAATCTGAACTATTGGTTATTCGGCAATTTGGTTGTCTGTCTCAATTATTTTGTAGGTGGAGTGCTTAAGAATGCGTTGAACTATGCAGGCATTAGGCCGATAGAGGTTTAACCACTTGCCTGGCATGGCCGCATCAGATGCGACCATGCTTGCAAGTGCTTTATCTGACCTGGTTGCACAGGATGTGACCAGTCAGATAAACTGTGTTAGCAGCGGCAGGGACGGGAAACTTCCCTCCGTTGCTGCTGTCAGTGGGACCGGAAGGTCCATCTGCCTTCCAGCACCCAGCCTTCAGCGTTGCTGTGCTGCCAATCATTGCTGATCGGTCAGCACAGCTAGATCCCCCACCTCCAGTGGCTGCAGACAATAGCAGCTGCTGGTAAGTGTAAATCATTGCCCCCAAGCCCCTCCCAGACCCCCCCCCCCCCGTGTACCTGGCAGCGGTCCGGGCTCTAAAAACTAAAGTTGCGATGGTCTCGATGTTACCAATGTTCCGATGGTCAGTATGTTCCTGTTCGATGTTTGACAAAAAAATTACTAAAATAAAAATAAAACTCTTTTTTTTTATTAGACTAATTTTTGGATAGGGTTAAATTCATGTTTTTCACCTAATTCACTCATTAATAAAACAAAACAATTTCTGAGCAGTTTTTGGGGACAAAAATCGTCTGTTAAGTAGTTAAGGCAACGGAGGCGATTTTATATGGACAAAGTGACATAAAGCTCTAGGTTGATGGCTGCCTAGTATCAGGTGGGCGTGACTTGGGATGCCAGGTGAGGCAATGGGTCTTTCTGGTATCATATATGAAGAGGTGACAGGTAGGTCTCACATTGGTCAGGGGGACTAACTGATCCTAACTGCTTCTTCACTGGAGGATGTCGACTCTCCCATCCCCATATCTGAGTGTCGGCTTGTCGGTAGGTGGCGGGTGGGATGACCTATGGTTTGTTTTGTGACCAAGTCTTTTATGCATTGGGGGGCCTTATGGGGGTTGATCGAGGTATGAGATCACTGTAGGGATTGGGGGCACCACCGTGCAAGGCAGGCTCCCCATTTCCCTACGAGTTGGTACACTGACAGGCACCCCAAGTTGGGGCAGGGGGGGAGTAGGCAGAAGGCCACCACCCTGCCCGCAGTTGTCCCAAAAAGGAGGGTGAACTAGGCTGGTATGTTGATAAAACACCTCCTTTTTGATTTGCATAGGAGGTCGTGGCTGGAGCTTGGGCCCTCCTCCTGGTTGAGTTGTTTGTTATGTATGGTTTGTTATTACACATTCATCATTCAAATAGACCATCCCTTTCCTGGCCACCATACCTATTTAATAACCTTAAACAAAAAGCTGACTTATTGGTTATTCGGCAATTTAGGTGTCCATCTCAGTTATTTTGTAGGTGGAGTTTTTAAGAATGCATGGAAGTATACACGCATAAGGCCGATAGAGGTTTATGGAGAGAGATAAAGTGGCAAGAGATAAAGTTTAAACCAATCAGCCAACCAACCTGTTATTTTTCAAACCCTGGGGCTTATTCAGGTTGGATCTTAATTGCAAAGCTGGTCTTAGCAGTTTTGCAATACAATCCTTAGCAATGCAAATGCAAAAGGAGGTGCAACTGCATACCACCTCATTCCTGCATTTCCAATTGCTAAAAATTGATGCTTTTGTACTGGAAGAGTAGCTCCCTGCCAGTGCAGCTCGCTGAGAGGGTTGCAGCAGCTGTGACCCGCTTCCCCCCCAACGGTCCGGGCACGCCTGCGTTGCCCGGACCTGGCTCCCTAAACAGCGGCCAAACATCGCTGGCTCACCTGGCGACCGCTTCTGCCTGTCAATCAGGCAGAGGCGATCGCAGGGCTGAGACAGCCGTCGGCTTTCTGGCATGTGCTGGCGCACTGCGGCGCCAGAACATGCACAGTTCAGACCCGATCGGCTGTTGTGCGAAAATGCACAGCACCGATCATGTCTGACTTAGGCCCTATATACAACACACACACATATGGTACTCATCTGGAGACACATTTTTTTAATAGCTCCGCACCCAGGGCTCGTAGCTCCTGAACTGATTTTTCCAGAAAAATAGTACTGCCAGTCCCTATCTACCCTAACCCCTCCCCCTCTCTCTACCCCCAGTCCCTACCTGCCCCTGCCACCTCTCTCTACCCAGTCCATATTCTACAGTTAGGTGTTCATGTATAAAACAGGGTAAAGATAGATTTTTTGGTAATGTTCCAGTTTTGTATGGGCAAAAAATAACCACTTTAAACTTATATATTTATCTAAAAGGAAACAACAAACAGTTTTGTATGGTTAAGAAAACAAAATAACTCCCTTTCACATTCACTTTCCGTTTTCTAGAGTGTGCACAAGTGTTTCAATTCCCCCACCCACCCCTGTTAGTTAGTGTACATGTGATACATTTGGCTCAATAGGAAGGAATGAGGAACTTGAATTTGATTTTGCATTTGATTATGCATTCAATTTGGCAGGTGATTTCATGTTCATTTTTGGAAAGGAATTCCAAAACCGAACACAAAATCTCATGTTAAATCAACTAAACTCAAATTTGATTTGAAAATTGAATGCAAAATCGAATATTAGTAAATTAAGGATTTTTTTTATGGATTTTGCAGTTCGAATGGAATTGATTTCAGTTAACTCGAACTTTAGTAAATTCACCCTTAAAAAATGGGATGGGGTGGGTCCCAAATCAAAGTCCAGCAGCAGCGGCGGGTGCACTGTCACAAGCTGCAGCGCATGTTGAGTGGTACCAGGCAGGAGCTATCCTGACCCTTATTGCAGGTGTTAGCAGGGCTCCTGGGACACAGCCAATTAACTTTGCAGCAGCAGCGGGTGCAGAGCAGAGCTCCTTTGAAAGAGCAGCAATCACACATGGATCCCGCTGTGAACCACACAGGTGCTGCTGTACATGTAGGTGCCCCTTCAGTGCTGGAAGCCCAGAGGCAGGCTGCTCCATTGCCTCTGTACACCCCTGCCTATGGGAAAGTACATTTTAGACACATTTACTCATTATATCTCCTTACTGTCATGTATGATTCAATATGTTAATGAGCATACGCTAAGCAGTGTTTCAGGAGTTAAAAATTAAAACTTTAATGTAATGGAATCTTTTTAAGGTGACATCTGTCAGGAATCAGCGTTCAGTGGCATGTCACTTATCAGCGCGCTCTTGTGCAGGCCTCCGGAGGTCACGGCCTCAGTTTTCTGCTGCATGAATGCTCTGTCCATTGTCATTGTGTACCCCTGAAGTCCATCTAGTGTGTACCCACCATCTGTGCAGCATGGGCACCGCCATGACACTTGCTATCAGCTGACCTGTAAACACCCAATCCTGCGCTGTGTCTGCACACATGATTCAAGCATCCAGTGCCTGCTGACCAGGGGGGTATAAATCCAGAACATTGGCTCAGTCTCATCGCCTTGAACAACGCGTCACATCCAGTGTACAGCGTCTCCTGGCTCCAGTCTCCTGGCTCCAGTGGTTTCCTTGTTCCAGTGTCTCTGTGGAACTACAGGCTCCAGTCATCCTGCTCTGCTACAACTCCTTCCACAGTCAGCTTTCACCTCTGCATGCAGTACGAGACTCTCTCCAGGTGCTACTTACCATTCTCACCTGTGTGTTGTTTATCTGCGTTCAGCACTGTGCTATTCCATCTGGCACTTAAAACAACCAGCTCGCAATTTACAAACTGTCTCCTGCTTTGGCCTTGCTTGTGGACTTGTGCATATATACAGACTGTGTGAATCTACTGCTGTTGGTTCCCAGACCAATCTCCGGAGTTACTATTGCCTGTGTTCACTGTTATCAACAGCATTACTATCGTTTGCATATTGGATCCTGATACCATCAACTTCCAAGTCGACCATCAATGTTTGCCATCGACTTCCAGGCCGGTCATCAATGTTATTAATTTCAGTGGTTTACAGATCATCACCTGTGACTGTTGTTATACCTCTGTCAGCTTCTCTGCTCAAACCATTAGTATTGTCATTGCGCTTCAGTGACTGTACATATATCTGTTGCTAAATAAATATCATTGCGCACAAGCGCAGGAATCTTCTACAGCCTCCTCGTTTCCTCCACCGCACCACCACTGACACACTAGTGCTCCCTCTGGGTACAGATACAGTTGCAGACCTGACAGTTTGTTCAAGGCCCATGGACCCGGACGGCGGTCAGAGTGTGGGGGCAGGGGTCCTTCAAAGCTTAGTGTCATGACTTGATGGTCAAGAGGCTGCACAACAGCAGATTATACAGTTCCTGCAATGGATGTCTACCCGACTGGACACTTTACAACAGTCTCTTCTAAGTTCTGCTGCTCCAGCTTCAGCTCCAGCTCCAGTTTCCTGTTTCACAGCTTCAGGTCCTCCAGTTGCTACCTCTCCAGGGTCTCGTCTCCATCTTCCTACGCCTAGTAAGTTCAATGGCAATCCCAAAATGTGTTGTGGATTCCTGAATCAGTGTGAAGTCCACTTTGAATTGCTGCCCCACAACTTCCTGACACCTAGGACAAAGGTCGCATATATTGTGTCCCTCCTGACTGGTCCTGCCTTGAATTGGGTCTCCCCGTTATGGGAGCGAGCAGATTCTCTCCTAAACAACTATACAGAATTTGTTCCTGCATTCCGACACATCTTTGATGAACCTGGGCATACAACATCTGCTTCTTCAGACATCCTCCAGGTTCGCCAGGGAGCACGCACCGTGGGACAATATGTCATCCAATTCCAGACATTGGCATTAGAGGTTAAATGGAATAATCAAGCGTTGGTTGCTGCGTTTTGGCATGAACTGTCTGATCGTATAAAAGATGAGTTGGCAACCCGAGATCTCCCAGAGCAACTGGAAGCTTTAATCTCCCTCTGTGTGAAACTGGACCTGCGTTTACGCGAATGAACCAGTGAACATTCTCGAAGTGACAATCGCAAGCATCGGGCTATGCCTCAAGTACAGTCCCTACCCACTAATTCTGATGAGAGTATGCAAGTGAATAGGTCCCGATTAACCCCTGATGAACGGTCAAGAAGGTTACGGGAGAGACTGTGTCTATAGTGCGCTGCTGCTGGTCACATGATTGGTTCCTGTCCTTCTCGTTCAGGAAACACCAGATCCCAACTTGCAAAGGAGGAGTCAAGTTAGGAATTTCAGCCAAAGCTCCTTCTTCTCGAGACCCCATCCTCCCTGTAACATTGGAAATACAGAGTGGATTACATACCTTATCTGCTTTAGTAGATTGTGGTGCTGCCGGGAACTTTATTACACAGGCTGCAGTTGATAAGATCCATCTACCTGTTTTAAAGTTGTCTTGCCCAGTCTACCTCACTGCTGTGGATGGTAGTCGTATTGCAGAGGGCTCCATCAACCAGCAGTCTAAGCCAGTGGTCCTGGGAATGGGCTTCCTCCATTCCGAGTTCATTGAACTGTTGGTCATGACTAAAACCACTCATGAGATCATACTAGGCATGCCCTGGCTTCAAATACACATCCCACAAATCAACTGCTCCACACTACAGCTCACAGCATAGAGTCCTTCTTGTTTCCATTCCTGTTTGGCTCAAATCTGTCCTGTGAGATCTTCAGGGTTAAAACCCCAGTCTGGACTTCCTGAGGCCTACAAGGATTTTGCTGACATCTTCAGTGAAAAGGCTGCTGACGTTCTGCATCCCCATCGAGAATGGGATTGTCCCATTGATCTTTTCCCGGGGAAAAACCCACCCAAAGGACGCACATATCCTCTCTCCATTCCTGAGACCCTCGCTATGAGTGAGTACATAAGAGAAAATCTGCAGAAAGGGTTCATCCGTCCTTCCTCATCTCCAGCAGGGGTGGGGTTTTTCTTTGTCAAGAAAAAAGACATATTACGCCCCTTCATCGATTACCATGTTCTAAAGGACATCACTATTAAGAACAACTACCCTCTGCCATTAATCACAGAACTATTCTACATAGTTAAAGGTGCCAGTATCTTCACCAAGCTAGATCTCTGCGGGGCTTATAATCTCATCAGGATCCGAAGTGTTGATGAGTGGAAAACTGCCTTCAACACTCGTGATGGCAACTACGAATATCTAGTAATGCCCTTCGGCCTAAGTAATGCCCCGGTGGTATTCCAGAACTTTGTCAATGAAATATTTCAAGACATCTTATACAAGTATGTGGTAGTGTACCTCGATGACATCCTGATGTTTTCCCATGACTTGGCCTCCCATCGCCAACAAGTGAAAGAGGTTCTTCGACGTCTTCGACAGAATATTCTTTATGGTAAACTGCCCTTCCTAGGGTACATAATTTCCGCTTCTGATCTTCAAGTGGATCCAGCCAAGTTGGAAGCCATAGAGAACTGGTCTCTTCCCACTACATTCAAGTTGATTCAGCGTTTCATTGGCTTGGCCAATTATTATAGAAAGTTTATCAAAGGATTCTCCACATTGATAGCTCCCATTACTTGCCTCACTCGAAAAGGGGCGAATCCTTCCCAGTGGTCCAAAGAAGCACTGTCTGCCTTTCAAAAAATTAAATAAGCATTTGTTTCAGCTCCTGAGTTACAACAGCCAGATGTCAACAGGGCTTTTGTTTTAGAGGTGGATACCTCGATGGTTGGCGTTGGCGCAGTCTTGTCCCGAGCTGGCGCTGATGGTAAAACTCACCCTTGTGGATTCTTCTCCCATAGATTCTCACCCGCTGAGATGAACTACTCCATTGGAGACCAGGAGCTGCTAGCAATTAAACTGGCCCTCGAAGAATGGAGGTATCTGTTAACGGGCGCCAAGTTTCCCATTACCATTTATATCGACCACAAAAACCTCTTTTACCTGAAGGCAGCACAGTGTCTGAATCCTCGACAAGCAAGGTGGGCCTTATTCTTTCTCGTTTTAATTTCATGTTGCAGTTTCGTCCAGGCTCTCAGAATGTTAAAGCGGATGCTTTATCACGCTCCATGAGTGCAAATTAAGAATCTTTAGAACAAGTCTCATGTCCTGTTCTCAATCCTGTGATTTTTGCTTCCACTAATGTGTCTCCTGCTCCGCCTCCTGGCAAGATGTTTGTTTCCCCTGAGCTTCGTCCGAATCTCCTGTCTTGGGCTCACACTTCCAAGTTCACTGGTCATCCTGGGATCCTCAAAACTTAAAAGTTCTTGTCGCAAACCTACTGGTGACCACATATGAAAGCCGTTATCAAAGAATTTGTAGCTTCATGTCCCAAATGCGCCCAGCATAAAGTTCCTCGTCAAGCTCCTGCTGGTCAACTGTTGCCAAATTCCATACCAAGTCGTCCCTGGTCTCATCTATTGATGGATTTTATTTCAGATCTACCTCCCTCCAAGGAGTACGATACCATCTGGGTAGTGGTCAACAGGTTCTCTAAGATGGCCCATTTCGTTCCTCTCATTGGCTTGCCCTCTGCTCCAAAACTTGCACAATTATTTTTACATGAAATCTTTAGATTACATGGGCTTTCAATCGAGATTATTTCCGACCATCAAGTTCAATTTGTGGCAAGATTCTGGATGGCCTTATGTTCCGCCTTGCAAGTCAAACTCAAGTTTTCCACAGCATACCAACCGCAAACGAATGGGCAGACAGAGAGAGTAAACCAGGAGCTTGAGACCTTTCTAAGACTCTACATCTCTTCCTCGCAAGATGACTGGGTGGATTTGTTGCCCTGGGCCGAATTTGCTCACAACTTCCGTTATCATTCAGCCACCGTAACTACTCCTTTCTTTGCAGTTTATGGTCAATATCCCAGAGTTCCAGATTTTCAAGATCTTCCTGTTGTTGCTATACCCGCTGCTTCTTCAGTTCTTAAGCAGTTCTCTCAGATTTCGAAAAAGATTCACCTTTCTCTCAAGAAAGCATCTAACCAGTACAAAGTCTTTGCAGATAGGAAAAGGCGAGCAGTTCCAAGTTTAAAGCCAGGTGATAAAGTCTGGTTATCCACCCGTAACCTCAGTCTCAGAGTTCCTTTTATGAAGTTTGCTCTATGGTTCATTGGTGATGGCACACAAGCTGAAGTTACCTCATTTAAAAATCCCGAACTCATTTCATATTTCTCTCCTCAGACCTTTGATTCTTAACCGTTTCCAGAAAGCTCTTCCAGCAACTCCAAAAGTTCAAACTCAACGGGGAGTGGAGCATAATGTTGAGAAGATCTTGGATTCCCGACATCGGTATGGTCATCTACAGTATCTGATTGACTGGTCTGGGTATGGTCCTGAAGAGAGAAGTTGAATAACGCCACTGGGCAGGCCACAAAGATGGATTCCAGGTGCAATGTATGGATGTACACAGCACCTTTCTATGCATTGAGGTTCTTCCCTTCCAGGCACCCAACATGGTGGATAAGGGTGCCATCAGAGGCAACAACGTGTCACTCTATTCAGGGGCATATTTTAACGGTTAGTGCATCCCTTGGCACAATAGTATTGGCCACCCCTGCCATCCAATTGTGTTATTGTCATTGTTTGAATATACACCCACATTTTCACAATTGGTAATTTAGTATAATATAAGTTAATAGTAAAACAAGCCATGTGCTATGACATTTCATTTTTTGTTTAATCATGTATACATATTTACTAAGAAGGACAGCTGACGGGGCAGATGGTGTACAGTACATTAGAGTGGAAATATTTTGTAGTTACTGGTAATTTCGGAAAGACAGCAATGAATATGAGCACAAGTGACACCCATCAAGATCTGCCACCACTAGGCACGTGCCTATTGGGAAATTTGCCACTGAACCTATCGGACTTCCTTGTGCCCTGCGCTGCAGTACCGGTCACACACTCCTGCCCTGTGAAAGGAAACAAGGGGTGTGCAATAAGTTTCCAGATGTGCAGTGTATAGGTAGAGTAGACACAATCTGACTATCTGGTATTGAACTGTATTCTCTGGCTACAATTCTTGTGAAATGTCAAGGCATGAAACCATATATAAGTAGCACTGCACCCTGAAGAAGTCAGCATGTTCACTTCTTTCATGAACTCAATATGGAGCTCAACAGAGGCCACTGGAAAGCCATGATCTTCCACTACTTCTATGACAGCAGAAGGATTTTGACCACTGCAAGCTGCTTTTGGGAAGGTAGCACCATCCAGAAACACTGTGTTTGAGTAGTTTGCAAAATTTGACACGGGAGGTGGTCCATAGAAGACAAGAAGTGCTGCTGCCAACTGTGTCCTTAATTATCAAGGACAACATTGCTGCAATGCATGCCATAGTTGTGGTGGACTCCAGTTAGAGAAAGGGATATGCATCTCATATGGATCCATATGCTTAATACAGCTTGAAAAGCTTGACCTGAGCAAGGTTTCTGCAATCAGGGTGCCCATCACCTGAGAGCAGAAGGAGGCTCAAGTGACTTGGTGCCGCTGCATGCTGGCCAGGCTTGATGGTGATCGCTCAAACTCTGTCTGAGAGATCAGTGGTGATGAATCCTGGATCACCATTTTCCAAGCCCAAACAACAGTGGACCGATTAGATCCCAGTTGGAAGTGTGCCACCACAGAAGTTCCAACGTGAGCACAGCATGGACATGCATATGGAGGATGATTTTGTGGCCATGACTGGTCATGTAGCTACCATACTGCTCATGCAGCAGTACTTCCTCACTGGGGACAGGTCTGCCAACCAACGCCTGCTGCAAGTGCAGAATGCCATATCCAGGTGCCATTCTAGAACTTGTGGTGCCCTTCTCCATTATGATAATGCACCTGCCCACAAATCCAGCAAAGTGCTGGATTTTCTGGCCCATGAACACATCCAGGAGCTTGGTCATCTACCATACATTCCAGACCTGGCTCCCTGAGTTTTCTTTGTGTTCCCACAAATCAAGAGCAAGATGTGTGGGATTCATTGTGAGTCATGTGAGTCACCAGAAGCTACAGTGTAGACCTTCATCCAGCATGTAAAAGACATACCTGTTTTGGACTGTTCAGCTGCTTCACCAAGTGGTTTGAGCGCATGCAACTTTGCATAGACTTGTTTGGCAAATACTTTGATAAAATGTAATGTTCACTTTGCTTATAAATATAATACTTTTTTGTGCATCTGGAAACTTATTGCACACCCCTCGTATTATGTGATTAGTAAATAACCTTGAATTTTACCAACACCACAGGCACAGCCCATAGTAGCAGCAGAGTGTTGCCATTTATAGAAACCAAGGAAAAGAAATGTGGTTGAGGAGAAGAAGCTATCAGCTGATGTGTGTTGACAGCTACTGTAGCTTTGGTGATTAGTGGTAATGTGTGCGAGACATTGCTCATTAAAAGCAAAGCAAAGTTTATATAAAGTGTATAGTTCTTCTGTTTTACACGAGGACTATTTAGGTAAATTAGCAATTTGTATAAATACTGTATGTTCTTATAATGTTATTATCAAACTGGCTCTTACCTCCATCTTCTGCATTGGCTTCTTCCTCTTCATTATCTACAAGTGTGATACATATGTTTTGTATAATGGCAGGCATGAAACTTAAATGACAACCTGTTCCAACATGGTCCATCTAACCTATGGGATAATGGAATGGTCTTGTTTTCTGCGGCGGACAGCAAGGTTAATTGAGATCACTTGACCTAAATTAAACTTGCGGTCTGCAGCAGACTGCCAGTTCATACCCCTAGACTTCAAAGAGGATTTTTTCCCCATTGAAGTCTATGTGCTCCGCTTAAGTGACAGATGAGGAGCACACAGTTAATCAGGAGATCGCTACTATGTGGCACTCCCTGATTGTCTGGTGGGTCTCCAAGTGACATTTGTCACATTTGTATACATGAATCCCCTTATGTCCGGTTGGATTGGGTTACGAGTTTTGTTATGTTTTTGTTACGCGTTTTGCGCCAACTTTTTGTAATGCCCTCCCACTTACAATAAGACTCACCTCTAGTCTCCAAACCTTCAAACGTTCCTTGAAAACTCACCTCTTCAGGCAAGCTTATTAAATTCTGGACCCACCCACATAACCTCCCTATCCCATGTGCCTCCCTATCTAATTACAACCCCTCTGTACAGTCCACACATAACCTCACACCCTCCTGACCCTTAGCTAACACTGCTGGGTGACCATATCATACAGCCCATTAAGAACCTTTGCAATATGGCGGACCATTATGTAATAGGTAGGATCAATCCTTATGTATCAATGCCTATTTCCCTATAGATTGTAAGCTTGCGAGCAGGGCCTTCCTGCCTCTATGTCTGTCTGTTTTTACCCAGTTTTATTCTATTATTGTTGCTCCAATTGTAAAACACAACAAAATATGCTGCACTTTATAAGAAACTGTTAATAAATAAATAAATAAATAATGCTGGTACTTGTGGTTCGCCAACTGCCAGTATGCAGGGGAAGCGTGCTTGTCCCTGTAGTTTTACTATAAAAGGCAATATTAATTCTGACTTTTGCACAAATTCTGGACTTTCAACTTAGCCATCCACAGCACACAGATGGTGGGGCTTCAGCCATGGACCTTGGGGGCCCTGGAGGGGGTGTTACCTTTATTGGGAGTGTCCCTACTCCCCCAGGGAATCCCGGCTAGGGCTGACTAATTGAGAATTTAATGCTACAGCCGCAGGTACCTATATACTGTTAATGTGTGCCCCCTTTGGTTGTGCCCGGTGCTGGTTTAAAAAATATGGGGGACCACTATGTCCTATATTTTTATAACCAAGGCCCGGTCCAAGAACCTGGTGCTGGTTCTTAAAATCCTGGGAGACCCCAGTCAATTGTTTCCCATTATTTTAATTACCAGGCTCAAAGAGCTCGGGGCTGGTTATGTTCAGGAGGGTGGACCTCATGCTCATTTTTATTCCACACTTGAATCCCTGCTTGGATCTCACTGATCTGTCTGGGTTTCATAGTTTAATGTTCGGCAGAGTTTGACAGAACGCCCCCGTAAAACATAGCTATGCATTACGAATGGTTTCAACATCAGAAAACACAAGATTGATTTCAGGTGACATTGAATAAAACTTGGTATCTTAGTAAATGTACCCCGTAGAGAGCAGAGTATTATTTGAGAAGATAATTACGTTAACTTTTTCATTAACTCTTTGCTTAATAGCGGGAATTCTTAAAAAATGTGGAAACGCTTGTGTACACATTAATTTAAGTAGAATGTGATTGCTGAATAGAGCTCCAAGTCTTTAACTAACTCCAATGTATTGTACAGTAAATGGAGCATAAATCCAATCAATAATTATGTAGTCTTGACAAATACATTGGTTCCAACCAACCTTTTTCTGCAATGTCTTCTTCTTCTGCCTCATCTTCTCTTATCGTTTGCTCTGCAAAAATTAAATCATACTGACATAAGTATACATAGTTTTTCACTCAAAAAATGTTGTATGAATGTAATTAACCAATTCTTATAAAGAATGAAACAACATAAGCCAAGTATGAAAACACACCAGGTAGCATATTCAATGAAATGCAAGATTTTTTTTGTGATCAATATCCCATAGGTGTTTTTTTTTGTTAAATCAACAAAATCAGCATGCGGTCGCCTGCAGGTTGCTGATGCTTTGTGCAGGTAGCGGGTACAGGGTGCATTGAGTGTGAGGAAAGGGGGAAGGGGGGTGTGCAGGGTAAGAGTTAGTATCTGTACCCATACTTACATATATTTTAAGTTTCCTCTCTGGGAGAAGCCCAGAGAGGAGAAGCAGGTGGATGGTGATCGGGGTGGGGCCAAGCTAGCTGCATCATTAGGCCCCACTCCCTCATGGCAAAATTCACTATTTACCAGGGGCATAATTCCCAGAGGCAATGGAGACGCCTGCCTCCAGGATTCAAGCTCTGAAGGGGCACCTGCATGTACGGCAGCATCTGTGTTGTTCACAGTGGGATCGAAGTGTTGTCTATATAATTCTGTAAGTCATGTGTGTAGATACACACATTCACACACACAGTATTGGTTTGCCATTTTTTTATGGAGGGGAACCAAACTCCAACTTGCCTCCGGGTGACTGGTATGAACTTACGTCCCTGTTATCCATGCATATTTGAATAGTGGGTGGGGCTAACATTATGCAATTACCATAGAACCATAAGCCCTGCCCCTTCTGATGGACCACAGATTCATGGTATTTATCTCCTCATTTTGCCCACTTCACTACCCAAAATATTGTGAGTCTCCAGAAGGTTCTAGGAGAGTACTCAAGTATGCCTGTGCCCAGTCCTCGGAAGCACTGCTGTCTACGACGCTGGAGAAGAGAGGACTTTGGGAAATGAAGGAGGAGGTCAGTGCTGCAGAACCTCCAACTGCTGAACTAGTCAAGGGAGGGGGGTTGTACAAAGGGTTCAAAAGCAAGTCCTGACAATTTTGACTTAAAATATGGATTTTAGGAAACATTTGACTTAAAAAACAATTGAGCAACATGTGAAAAAAGAAAGACCCTGCACCAGAAGCTTTGCACCTGTGAGAAAAACACAGCCATGCAAGATTTTGAAAAATATGCAAAAGATTTGTTCTAAAGGAATGCTTAATCATATGGTCACGCAATATGCACACCTAGGGTAACAGTTTCACAAGAGCATATGAACTTTATTTAAAAACCAATAAATACCAATTTTCCTGTGTTTTGTTTTGATTTCATTTTATTTTTTTAAATGAGGAAAAGGTTCTCACTATCTGCAATAAGTAGAAACAGTTGAGAAATAGCACTTTTGCCGGCCCCAAAGTACTTTAATGCAGTGCAAAACTATTGTAAAAAACATAATGCTATCTGAAGATAATGTTATTATACTGTATGTGTCCTTGCACTGGAAAAAAAGCTGAAAGAGACTATTTTTTTCCTGCATTCTACCACAGTGCTTCATGCTGCAAGCTCCTATGGAACTCATTCTACACATGCACTGGACAGTCCTTTATCTTCAGATCTGTCCCAGCATTATAAAATATAGAAATACAACAATGGTGGTCATTCCTAGTTGATCGCTAGCTGCTTTCGTTCGCAGCGATCAGGCAAAAAAACTGCAAATCTGCGCATGCGTATGGAGTGCACTGCGCACGGGCGTCATACATTCACAAAAGCCAATGCAGTTTTACACAAGGTCTAGCGACGCTTTTCAGTAGCACGGCTGGCCGCAGAGTGATTGACAGGAAGTGGGTGTTTCTGGGTGGCAACTGACCGTTTTCAGGGAGTGTTCGGAAAAACGCAGGCGTGCCAGATAAAAACGCAGGAGTGGCTGGAAAAACGTAGGCGTGACCGGGTGAACGCAGGGCGTGTTTGTGACGTCAAAACAGGAACTAAATAGTCTGAAGTGATCGCAAGGTAGGAGTAGGTCTGGAGCTACTCTGAAGCTGCACATTTTTTTTTTGTAGCAGCGCTGCGATCCTTTTGTTTGCACTTCTGCTAAGCTAAGATACACTCCCAGAGGGCAGCGGCTTAGCGTTTGCACGGCTGCTAAAAGCAGCTAGCGAGCGAACAACTCGGAATGAGGGCCAATATGCCACATAAAGCAGAAATTGTTTTTTACAACTTTCTGGCTTTCTTTTTAAATAGACCCAACGTACAAGGGTCTATTGTTACAATGTATTAAGTTTGAACTTAAGTGGTCAGACCAACACTGACTAAAATGGCATATGACCCATCAATTTCCTTATACTACTCTCAGGAGCACAGAGTGGGAGATGGTGTGGGCCTCTCTGGGGGCTTGGACTGGCCATAGAAGTATAAGCACTCTCCCAAGATTGCACAGTAATAACACCATAGCGGGCAGAGCACAGATTCTGCAAAAGGCATCTGAGAAAGAGGTGACATGCACCATCTTAGTCCACACCCCCTAGCACCTACTATATGTCAGACCAATCTTATGGCGGTCCTTACTATTTATACATTGTCTCATCATAATTAACCTGATAATATGCTAAATTGGTATTAACTGTAGCAATCCTCTCCGCCAGCAAAGGGGCTTAATGTGCTGACCAATAGGAGTCAGCGGCCTCCCCAGCTAGAAACAGAGGGGTCTGTTCATGGAGCTGTAAAAAGTGCTTTCTACAATTCACAGAAAGGGTTACATTGGAGAAATCTCAGATTTCTCCAGCGATGTCGTCCCTGATCAGTGTAGAAATCACTTACCCAGTTTATAGAAGCACAGAAAGCTCAGCTTTCCGCTTTGCTTCTCTCTAAAAAAATTGGCATCTCAGGATGGTGTAAGGAGGATGGTGAGGGGAGAGTAGTGAAGGAGTGCTGTCTCCCCACCTCCTCCCTGCTCTCCCCACTTTCTTCACTGATACCAGGCAATCAGAGGTGGCCAGTGCTAAGAGGCAAGGAAACAGAGATGTCTGTCCACTGCACTCCCTCCCCCACAGCTGCTGAAACCAGTAATCTGCAGCCAAGCTGCTCACTGTACCCACACCCTCCTGCTGCCAACACCAGCAGCAGCACTCTGCCCCACAGCTGCTCCCAGCCCCCTCACCCCCCCCCTGCCCCACCAACACCTGTACTCTGCCCCCAGCTACACACTGAACAACGTTTGCCCCGTGCTGCTGACAACCGCAGCTGCACTTCAGTCCCCTAGCTGATCTAAATTATGCGATATGCAGTTAAATGTAACAGTTCTATAACGTAAACCTACAGAATAGACCGCAGTGTTTCATAAAGGAGGCCATCATTTAATACTCCTAATATGCTGAATCGATTATTATTATAATTATTATTATTATTATTATTATTATTAATTTACTGTATAAAATGCTTATATGTTACATAGCACTGTACAATGTGGAGACTACAATACAAGCAAATTATGTACAGTACAATGACATAAAAGAGAAGGTAAATCCCTGCCTAAATAAACTTTGCAGCAAAGTAAACAATTGTAGCTGTTGTTAGGAGAAGTGGGAGTGGCTACTATAAGGCAAAAGGAGCATTAATAGCCACCAATATTGAAGCCATTGGTGACTAGCATTTTTGCGTGGCTACAGGTAGTGTTGAAGATGAAGATATGGAGACATGAAAGATGATATAGTCGTAGTAGGAATCTTGAGACAGGCAGTTGTTGGCATCCTAGACTGTACATTATTTTTATTAACCAGGTTTTTTTCCTTATCTGGCCCTGGAAATGACTTTGCCTTCTGTGCTGCATACTAACCCTTGTAACTGTCCTGCAGCTTGAAATAGATGGGGGTGATTCAGACCTGATCACTTGGCTGCTAAATTTGTTGTGCTGCGTTCAGATAGTCGCCACCCAAGGACATTGTATACTCACCGTGCAAGTGTGCGATTGCATGTGCACACCGAGCTGCAAAAAAAACCTCAGTCAGTGGACACCTGCAAATCCGTTCGAACCACACTCACCATTGAATGATTTTACCAGTTTGTGCAGTCTCTGTGCAGCCCAGGACTTACTCCTACAGTACGATGAGAACAGGCTGATCGGGGCCGGAGCTGACGTCACACACCCTCGCTGAATACGCTTGGGCACGCCTGCGTTTTCCCTGACACTCCCAGAAAACCGTTAGTTACCACCCACAAACAGCCTCTTCATGTCAATAACCTTACGAACGCCGGTGCAAGCAAAATTTTCGCACCATCCTGTCGCTGTCCAGCAATGCCTTTTGTTGTTTGCCAACACGCGTTCGCATTGCGGTGTATACGCATGCGCAGTCTATTGCTGATCGCCCGCTGTGCAAAAACGCACAACAGTGATCAGGTCTAAATCACCCCCCATGTTCACTGCTGGATACGGGGAAAGGCCACTTGATAGCCATGTTTGCAGAAATTGTAGAAGGAATGGAGGAATGAGTTGGCAACAGCATAAACAAATAAGTGCAATGGGCTTGCAACTTAACAGATATAAAATTCCATTAGATAGGGGCGATTTGGGAGCTAAAAGTCTATCTGGAAAATGTCTTACAAGTAGTGTCCGAACCCGCCCGAACTTAACCTTTTTTTGCACGGGTCCGAGCAACTCGGATCCTCCCGCCTTGCTCGGTTAACCCGAGAGCGCCCGAACGTCATTATCCCGCGGTCGGATTCTCGCGAGATTCGTATTCTATATAAGGAGCCGCGCGTCGCCGCCATTTTTCACTCGTGCATTGGAGATGATCGTGAGAGGACGTGGCTGGCGTCCTCTCAGTTTCTATGTTCAGTGCGCTGCAAATATCTGTGCTCAGTGTGCTGCAAATATCTGTGCTCAGTGTGCTAATTGCTTTATTGTGGGGACTGGGGACCAGCAGTATTATATAGTAGGAGGACAGTGCAGAGTTTTGCTGACCAGTGACCACCAGTATTATACGTTCTCTGCCTGAAAAACGCTCCATATCTGTGCTGCATTGTCGTATATAGTAGGAGGACAGTGCAGAATTTTGCTGACCACCAGTAAAACTATATATATAGCAATACGGTACAGTAGTCCACTGCTCTACCTCTGTGTCGTCAAGTATACTATCCCATCCATACCTGTGGTGCATTTCAGTTTTGCACAGTTTGCTGACCACCAGTATATAATAAATAGCAGTACGGTACAGTAGGCAACTGCTCTACCTACATCTGTGTCGTCAGTTATACTACCCATCCATACCTGTGGTGTATTTCAGTTTTGCACAATTTGCTGACCACCAGTATATACTATATAGCAGTACGGTACAGTAGGCCATTGCTCTACCTACCTCTGTGTCATCAAGTATACTATCCATCCATACCTGTGGTGCATTTCAGTTTTGGACAGTTTGCTGACCACCAGTATATAATATATAGCAGTACGGTACATTAGGCCATTGCTCTGCCTACCTCTGTGTCGTCAAGTATACTATCCATCCATACCTGTGGTGCATTTCAGTTTTGCACAGTTTGCTGACCACCAGTATATAATATATAGCAGTACGGTACAGTAGTCCACTGCTCTACCTACCTCTGTGTCGTCAAGTATACTATCCATCCATACCTGTGGTGCATTTCAGTTTTGCACAGTTTGCTGACCACAAGTATATATAATATATAGCAGTACGGTACAGTAGGCCACTGCTCTACCTACCTCTGTGTCATCAAGTATACTATCCATCCATACCTGTGGTGCATTTCAGTTTTGCACAGTTTGCTGACCACCAGTATATAATATATAGCAGTAGGGTACAGTAGGCCACTGCTCTACCTACCTCTGTGTCGTCAGGTATACTATCCATCCATACCTGTGGTGCATTTCAGTTTTGCACAGTTTGCTGACCACCAGTTAATAATATATAGCAGTACGGTACAGTAGGCCACTGCTCTACCTACCTCTGTGTCGTCAAGTATACTATCCATCCATACCTGTGGTGCATTTCAGTTTTGCACAGTTTGCTGACCACCAGTATATAATATATAGCAGTACGGTACAGTAGGCCATTGCTCTGCCTACCTCTGTGTCGTCAAGTATACTATCCATCCATACCTGTGGTGCATTTCAGTTTTGCACAGTTTGCTGACCACCAGTATATATAATACATAACAGTACGGTACAGTAGGCCACTGCTCTACCTACCTCTGTGTCGTCAAGTATACTATCCATCCATACCTGTGGTGCATTTCAGTTTTGCACAGTTTGCTGACCACCAGTATATAATATATAGCAGTACGGTACAGTAGTCCACTGCTCTACCTACCTCTGTGTCGTCAAGTATACTATCCATCCATACCTGTGGTGCATTTCAGTTTTGCACAGTTTGCTGACCACCAGTATATATAATATATAGCTGTATGGTACAGTAGGCCACTGCTCTACCTACCTCTGTGTCATCAAGTATACTATCCATCCATACCTGTGGTGCATTTCAGTTTTGCACAGTTTGCTGACCACCAGTATATAATATATAGCAGTACGGTACAGTAGGCCACTGCTCTACCTACCTCTGTGTCGTCAGGTATACTATCCATCCATACCTGTGGTGCATTTCAGTTTTGCACAGTTTGCTGACCACCAGTTAATAATATATAGCAGTACGGTACAGTAGGCCACTGCTCTACCTACCTCTGTGTCGTCAAGTATACTATCCATCCATACCTGTGGTGCATTTCAGTTTTGCACAGTTTGCGGACCACCAGTATATAATATATAGCAGTACGGTACAGAAGGCCACTGCTCTACCTACCTCTGTGTCGTCAAGTATACTATCCATCCATACCTGTGGTGCATTTCAGTTTTGCACAGTTTGCTGACCACCAGTATATAATATATAGCAGTACGGTACAGTAGGCCACTGCCCTACCTACCTCTGTGTCGCCAAGTATACTATCCATCCATACCTGTGGTGCATTTCAGTTTTGCACAGTTTGCTGACCACCAGTATACTATATATAGCAGTACGATACAGTAGGCCACTGCTCTACCTACCTCTGTGTCGTCAAGTATACTATCTATGATACTTGTGGTGCATTTCAGTTTTGCACAGTTTGCTGACCACCAGTATATATAATATATAGCAGTACGGTACAGTAGGCCACTGCTCTACCTACCTCTGTGTCGTCAAGTATACTATCCATCCATACCTGTGGTGCATTTCAGTTTTGCACAGATTGCTGACCACCAGTATATAATATATAGCAGTACGGTAAAGTAGGCCACTGCTCTACCTACCTCTATGTCGTCAAGTATACTATCCATCCATACCTGTGGTGCATTTCAGTTTTGCACAGTTTGCTGACCACCAGTATATAATATATAGCAGTACGGTACAGTAGGCCACTGCTCTACCTACCTCTGTGTCGTCAAGTATACTATCCATCCATACCTGTGGTGCATTTCAGTTTGCACAGTTTGCTGACCACCAGTATATATAATATATAGCAGTACGGTACAGTAGGCCACTGCTCTACCTACCTCTGTGTCGTCAAGTATACTATCCATCCATACCTGTGGTGCATTTCAGTTTTGCACAGTTTGCTGACCACCAGTATATAATATATAGCAGTACGGTACAGTAGGCCACTGCTCTACCTACCTCTGTGTCGTCAAGTATACTATCCATCCATACCTGTGGTGCATTTCAGTTTTGCACAGTTTGCTGACCACCAGTATATATAATATATAGCAGTACGGTACAGTAGGCCACTGCTCTACCTACCTCTGTGTCGTCAAGTATACTATCCATCCATACCTGTGGTGCATTTCAGTTTTGCACAGTTTGCTGACCACCAGTATACAATACATAGCAGTATGATACAGTAGGCCACTGCTCTACCTACCTCTGTGTCGTCAAGTATACTATCCATGATACTTGTGGTGCATTTCCGTTTTGCACAGTTTGCTGACCACCAGTATATATAATATATAGCAGTACGGTACAGTAGGCCACTGCTCTACCTACCTCTGTGTCGTCAAGTATACTATCCATCCATACCTGTGGTGCATTTCAGTTTTGCACAGTTTGCTGACCACCAGTATATAATATATAGCAGTACGGTAAAGTTGGCCACTGCTCTACCTACCTCTATGTCGTCAAGTATACTATCCATCCATACCTGTGGTGCATTTCAGTTTTGCACAGTTTGCTTACCACCAGTATATAATATATAGCAGTACGGTACAGTAGGCCACTGCTCTACCTACCTCTGTGTCGTCAAGTATACTATCCATCCATACCTGTGGTGCATTTCAGTTTGCTGACAACCAGTATATATAATATATAGCAGTACGGTACAGTAGGCCACTGCTCTACCTACCTCTGTGTCGTCACGTATACTATCCATCCATACCTGTGGTGCATTTCAGTTTTGCACAGTTTGCTGACCACCAGTATATATAATATATAGCAGTACGGTACAGAAGGCCACTGCTCTACCTACCTCTGTGTCGTCAAGTATACTATCCATCCATACCTGTGGTGCATTTCAGTTTTGCACAGTTTGCTGACCACCAGTATATAATATATAGCAGTACCAGTGGCGGATCCAGGGGGGGGGGCACTCGGGCCCGTGCCCCCCCTGTCATTTGTGGCCTCCACCCCGTTCCGTCCCCCCCCAGCGTCGGCGCCGCACAGGGAGATGACGGGCGCCCGCTGAGATTGTGTTACCAGCGGGCGCCCGTCTCCCTGCACAGCGGTAGCCGGAGTTCTGAGCTCAGTACTGAGTTCCGGCCTCCAGCGCTGTCACTGAGCGCCGTGCGCTATGGGAGAGACGTCAGTCATGACGTCTCTCTCATAGTGCTGAGGAGAGGACGCCAGGAGGACTGCAGCGGCCTGGAAGCGGGAACGGGGCTCGGTAAATATTATGTTTTTTTCTTCCTTAATGCAGCGGGGGCATCTACTGGGGGCAAACTACGGGGGGACATTACTACTGGGGGGGCATCAACAAGGGGCATTACTACTGGGGGGGGGCATTACTACTGGGGGCATTATAACTGGGGGCATCACTACTGGGGGGGTCATCTATTGGGGGCAGCTACTGGGGGCATTATTACTGGGGGGCACCTACAGGGGGCATTACTACTAGGGGATCATCTATTGAGGGCACCTAATGTGGGACATTTTTACTGGGGGACATCTACTGGGGGCATTATTACTGAGGGGCATCTACTTGGGGCATTACTACTGGGGGGTCATCTATTGGGGGCAGCTACTGGGGGCATTATTACTGGGGGGCATCTACTGGGGGCATTACTACTGGGGGGTCATCTATTGGGGGCAAAGTCCTAGGGGGCATTACTACTGGGTGCAAACTACTGGAGGACATTATTACTGGGGGGCATCTACTGGGGGCAAACTGCTGGGGGACATTATTACTGGGTGGCATCTACTGGGGGCAAACTACTGGGGGACATTATTACTGGGGGCCAACTACAAAGGTGCTAACTACTGGGGGCATACTACAGGAGGGCATTACTACTGGCGGCTTAACTACAGGGGCATTACTACTTGGGGGCTAAATTACAGGGGGGCCAAACTACTGGGGGCATAACTACAGGGGCCAAACTACTGGGGGATAACTACAGGGGCCAAACTACTGGGGGCATTACTACTGGAGGCTAAACTATAAGGGGGGCATAACTACAGGGGCTAAACTACAATGGGGCAAACTACAGGGGGGCATTACTACTGGTGGCTAAACTAGTGGGGACATTACCACTGGGAGGCTAAACTAAAGGGGGGAGGTAAACTACTGGGGTCATAACTGCAGGGGCATTACCACTGGGGGCATAATGACTGGGGGCATTACTACAGGCAACATTGCTACTGGGGGCAATACGGGCATTGCATAAGGGACACCACTACTATGGGGTCTATATAAGGGGCACTACCAGTACAGTGGACATTGCATAATGAGCGCTACAACTGTGGGCATTGTATAAGAAGCGCCACCTCACATGCACCGAAGCCGCACGCAAATGTACTTGCCCCTTCCATGGTGCCCCCCCTATCATTTTCTTCTGGATCCGCCCCTGAGCAGTACGGTACAGTAGGCCACTGCCCTACCTACCTCTGTGTCGTCAAGTATACTATCCATCCATACCTGTGGTGCATTTCAGTTTTGCACAGTTTGCTGACCACCAGTATACTATATATAGCAGTACGATACAGTAGGCCACTGCTCTACCTACCTCTGTGTCGTCAAGTATACTATCCATGATACTTGTGGTGCATTTCAGTTTTGCACAGTTTGCTGACCACCAGTATATATAATATATAGCAGTACGGTACAGTAGGCCACTGCTCTACCAACCTCTGTGTCGTCAAGTATACTATCCATCCATACCTGTGGTGCATTTCAGTTTTGCACAGTTTGCTGACCACCAGTATATAATATATAGCAGTACGGTAAAGTAGGCCACTGCTCTACCTATCTCTATGTCGTCAAGTATACTATCCATCCATACCTGTGGTGTATTTCAGTTTTGCACAGTTTGCTGACCACCAGTATATAATATATAGCAGTACGGTACAGTAGGCCACTGCTCTACCTACCTCTGTGTCGTCAAGTATACTATCCATCCATACCTGTGGTGCATTTCAGCTTTGCACAGTTTGCTGACCACCAGTATACAATATATAGCAGTACAATACAGTAGGCCACTGCTCTACCTACCTCTGTGTCGTCAAGTATACTATCCATGATACTTGTGGTGCATTTCCGTTTTGCACAGTTTGCTGACCACCAGTATATATAATATATAGCAGTACGGTACAGTAGGCCACTGCTCTACCTACCTCTGTGTCATCAAGTATACTATCCATCCATACCTGTGGTGCATTTCAGTTTTGCACAGTTTGCTGACCACCAGTATATAATATATAGCAGTACGGTAAAGTTGGCCACTGCTCTACCTACCTGTATGTCGTCAAGTATACTATCCATCCATACCTGTGGTGCATTTCAGTTTTGCACAGTTTGCTGACCACCAGTATATAATATATAGCAGTACGGTACAGTAGGCCACTGCTCTACCTACCTCTGTGTCGTCAAGTATACTATCCATCCATACCTGTGGTGCATTTCAGTTTTACACAGTTTGCTGACCACCAGTATATATAATATATAGCAGTACGGTACAGTAGGCCACTGCTCTACCTACCTCTGTGTCGTCAAGTATACTATCCATCCATACCTGTGGTGCATTTCAGTTTGCACAGTTTGCTGACCACCAGTATATATAATATATAGCAGTACGGTACAGTAGGCCACTGCTCTACCTACCTCTGTGTCGTCACGTATACTATCCATCCATACCTGTGGAGCATTTCAGATTTGCACAGTTTGCTGACCACCAGTAAATAATATATAGCAGTACGGTACAGTATGGCACTGCTCTACCTACCTCTGTGTCGTCAAGTATACTATCCATCCATACCTGTGGTGCATTTCAGTTTTGCACAGTTTGCTGACCACAAGTATATATAATATATAGCAGTACGGTACAGTAGGCCACTGCTCTACCTACCTCTGTGTCGTCAAGTATACTATCCATCCATACCTGTGGTGCATTTCAGTTTTACACAGTTTGCTGACCACCAGTATATATAATATATAGCAGTACGGTACAGTAGGCCACTGCTCTACCTACCTCTGTGTCGTCAAGTATACTATCCATCCATACCTGTGGTGCATTTCAGTTTTGCACAGTTTGCTGACCACCAGTATATAATATATAGCAGTACGGTACAGTAGGCCACTGCCCTACCTACCTCTGTGTCGCCAAGTATACTATCCATCCATACCTGTGGTGCATTTCAGTTTTGCACAGTTTGCTGACCACCAGTATACTATATATAGCAGTACGATACAGTAGGCCACTGCTCTACCTACCTCTGTGTCGTCAAGTATACTATCTATGATACTTGTGGTGCATTTCAGTTTTGCACAGTTTGCTGACCACCAGTATATATAATATATAGCAGTACGGTACAGTAGGCCACTGCTCTACCTACCTCTGTGTCGTCAAGTATACTATCCATCCATACCTGTGGTGCATTTCAGTTTTGCACAGATTGCTGACCACCAGTATATAATATATAGCAGTACGGTAAAGTAGGCCACTGCTCTACCTACCTCTATGTCGTCAAGTATACTATCCATCCATACCTGTGGTGCATTTCAGTTTTGCACAGTTTGCTGACCACCAGTATATAATATATAGCAGTACGGTACAGTAGGCCACTGCTCTACCTACCTCTGTGTCGTCAAGTATACTATCCATCCATACCTGTGGTGTATTTCAGTTTTGCACAGTTTGCTGACCACCAGTATATAATATATAGCAGTACGGTACAGTAGGCCACTGCTCTACCTACCTCTGTGTCGTCAAGTGTACTATCCATCCATACCTGTGGTGCATTTCAGTTTGCACATTTTGCTGACCACCAGTATATATAATATATAGCAGTACGGTACAGTAGGCCACTGCTCTACCTACCTCTGTGTCGTCAAGTATACTATCCATCCATACCTGTGGTGCATTTCAGTTTTGCACAGTTTGCTGACCACCAGTATATAATACATAGCAGTACGGTACAGTAGGCCACTGCTCTACCTACCTCTGTGTCGTCAAGTATACTATCCATCCATACCTGTGGTGCATTTCAGCTTTGCACAGTTTGCTGACCACCAGTATACAATATATAGCAGTACAATACAGTAGGCCACTGCTCTACCTACCTCTGTGTCGTCAAGTATACTATCCATGATACTTGTGGTGCATTTCCGTTTTGCACAGTTTGCTGACCACCAGTATATATAATATATAGCAGTACGGTACAGTAGGCCACTGCTCTACCTACCTCTGTGTCATCAAGTATACTATCCATCCATACCTGTGGTGCATTTCAGTTTTGCACAGTTTGCTGACCACCAGTATATAATATATAGCAGTACGGTAAAGTTGGCCACTGCTCTACCTACCTGTATGTCGTCAAGTATACTATCCATCCATACCTGTGGTGCATTTCAGTTTTGCACAGTTTGCTGACCACCAGTATATAATATATAGCAGTACGGTACAGTAGGCCACTGCTCTACCTACCTCTGTGTCGTCAAGTATACTATCCATCCATACCTGTGGTGCATTTCAGTTTGCACAGTTTGCTGACCACCAGTATATATAATATATAGCAGTACGGTACAGTAGGCCACTGCTCTACCTACCTCTGTGTCGTCACGTATACTATCCATCCATACCTGTGGAGCATTTCAGATTTGCACAGTTTGCTGACCACCAGTAAATAATATATAGCAGTACGGTACAGTATGGCACTGCTCTACCTACCTCTGTGTCGTCAAGTATACTATCCATCCATACCTGTGGTGCATTTCAGTTTTGCACAGTTTGCTGACCACAAGTATATATAATATATAGCAGTACGGTACAGTAGGCCACTGCTCTACCTACCTCTGTGTCGTCAAGTATACTATCCATCCATACCTGTGGTGCATTTCAGTTTTACACAGTTTGCTGACCACCAGTATATATAATATATAGCAGTACGGTACAGTAGGCCACTGCTCTACCTACCTCTGTGTTGTCAAGTATACTATCCATCCATACCTGTGGTGCATTTCAGTTTTGCACAGTTTGCTGACCACCAGTATATAATATATAGCAGTTCGGTACAGTAGGCCACTGCTCTACCTACCTCTGTGTCGTCAAGTATACTATCCATCCATACCTGTGGTGCATTTCAGTTTTGCACAGTTTGCTGACCAACAGTATATAATATATAGCAGTACGGTACAGTAGGCCACTGCTCTACCTACCTCTGTGTCGTCAAGTATACTATCCATCCATACCTGTGGTGCATTTCAGTTTTGCACAGTTTGCTGACCACCAGTATATATAATATATAGCAGTACGGTACAGTAGGCCACTGCTCTACCTACCTCTGTGTAGTCACGTATACTATCCATCCATACCTGTGGTGCATTTCAGTTTTGCACAGTTTGCTGACCACCAGTATATAATATATAGCAGTACGGTACAGTAGGCCACTGCTCTACCTACCTCTGTGTCGTCAAGTATACTATCCATCCATACCTGTGGTGCATTTCAGTTTTGCACAGTTTGCTGACCACCAGTATATACTATATAGCAGTATGGTACAGAAGGCCACTACTCTACCTACCTCTGTGTTGTCAAGTATACTATCCATCCATACCTGTGGTGCATTTCAGTTTTGCACAGTTTGCTGACCACCAGTATATAATATATAGCAGTACGGTACAGTAGGGCACTGCTCTACCGACCTCTGTGTCATCAAGTATACTATCCATCCATACCTGTGGTGCATTTCAGTTTTGCACAGTTTACTGACCACCAGTATATATAATATATAGCAGTACGGTACAGTAGGCCACTGCTCTACCTACCTCTGTGTCGTCACGTATACTATCCATCCATACCTGTGGTGCATTTCAGTTTTGCACAGTTTGCTGACCACCAGTAAATAATATATAGCAGTACGGTACAGTAGGGCACTGCTCTACCTACCTCTGTGTCGTCAAGTATACTATCCATCCATACCTGTGGTGCATTTCAGTTTTGCACAGTTTGCTGACCACCAGTATATATAATATATAGCAGTACGGTACAGAAGGCCACTGCTCTACCTACCTCTGTGTCGTCAAGTATACTATCCATCCATACCTGTGGTGCATTTCAGTTTTGCACAGTTTGCTGACCACCAGTATATAATATATAGCAGTACGGTACAGTAGGCCACTGCTCTACCTACCTCTGTGTCGTCAAGTATACTATCCATCCATACCTGTGGTGCATTTCAGTTTTTCACAGTTTGCTGACCACCAGTATATAATATATAGCAGTACGGTACAGTAGGCCACTGCTCTACCTACCTCTGTGTCGTCAAGTATACTATCCATCCATACCTGTGGTGCATTTCAGTTTTGCACAGTTTGCTGACCACCAGTATATATAATATATAGCAGTACGGTACAGTAGGCCACTGCTCTGCCTACCTCTGTGTCGTCACGTATACTATCCATCCATACCTGTGGTGCATTTCAGTTTTGCACAGTTTGCTGACCACCAGTATATAATATATAGCAGTACGGTACAGTAGGCCACTGCTCTACCTACCTCTGTGTCGTAAAGTATACTATCCATCCATACCTGTGGTACATTTCAGTTTTGCACAGTTTACTGACCACCAGTATATATAATATATAGCAGTACGGTACAGTAGGCCACTGCTCTACCTACCTCTGTGTCGTCACGTATACTATCCATCCATACCTGTGGTGCATTTCAGTTTTGCACAGTTTGCTGACCACCAGTAAATAATATATAGCAGTACGGTACAGTAGGGCACTGCTCTACCTACCTCTGTGTCGTCAAGTATACTATCCATCCATACCTGTGCTGCATTTCAGTTTTGCACAGTTTGCTGACCACCAGTATATAATATATAGCAGTACAGTACAGTAGGCCACTGCTCTACCTACCTCTGTGTCATCAAGTATACTATCCATCCATACCTGTGGTGCATTTCAGTTTTCCACAGTTTACTGACCACCAGTATATATAATATATAGCAGTACGGTACAGTAGGCCACTGCTCTACCTACCTCTGTGTCGTCAAGTATACTATCCATCCATACCTGTGGTGCATTTCAGTTTTGCACAGTTTGCTGACCACCAGTAAATAATATATAGCAGTACAGTACAGTAGGGCACTGCTCTACCTACCTCTGTGTTGTCAAGTATACTATCCATCCATACCTGTGGTGCATTTCAGTTTTGCACAGTTTGCTGACCACCAGTATATAATATATAGCAGTACGGTACAGTAGGGCACTGCTCTACCTACCTCTGTGTCATCAAGTATACTATCCATCCATACCTGTGGTGCATTTCAGTTTTGCACAGTTTACTGACCACCAGTATATATAATATATAGCAGTACGGTACAGTAGGCCACTGCTCTACCTACCTCTGTGTCGTCACGTATACTATCCATCCATACCTGTGGTGCATTTCAGTTTTGCACAGTTTGCTGACCACCAGTAAATAATATATAGCAGTACGGTACAGTAGGGCACTGCTCTACCTACCTCTGTGTCGTCAAGTATACTGTCCATCCATACCTGTGGTGCATTTCAGTTTTGCACAGTTTGCTGACCACCAGTATATATAATATATAGCAGTATGGTACAGAAGGCCACTGCTCTACCTACCTCTGTGTCGTCAAGTATACTATCCATCCATACCTGTGGTGCATTTCAGTTTTGCACAGTTTGCTAACCACCAGTATATAATATATAGCAGTACGGTACAGTAGGCCACTGCTCTACCTACCTCTGTGTCGTCAAGTATACTATCCATCCATACCTGTGGTGCATTTCAGTTTTTCACAGTTTGCTGACCACCAGTATATAATATATAGCAGTACGGTACAGTAGGCCACTGCTCTACCTACCTCTGTGTCGTCAAGTATACTATCCATCCATACCTGTGGTGCATTTCAGTTTTGCACAGTTTTCTGACCACCAGTATATATAATATATAGCAGTACGGTACAGTAGGCCACTGCTCTGCCTACCTCTGTGTCGTCACGTATACTATCCATCCATACCTGTGGTGCATTTCAGTTTTGCACAGTTTGCTGACCACCAGTATATAATATATAGCAGTACGGTACAGTAGGCCACTGCTCTACCTACCTCTGTGTCGTCAAGTATACTATCCATCCATACCTGTGGTGCATTTCAGTTTTGCACAGTTTACTGACCACCAGTATATATAATATATAGCAGTACGGTACAGTAGGCCACTGCTCTACCTACCTCTGTGTCGTCACGTATACTATCCATCCATACCTGTGGTGCATTTCAGTTTTGCACAGTTTGCTGACCACCAGTAAATAATATATGGCAGTACGGTACAGTAGGGCACTGCTCTACCTACCTCTGTGTCATCAAGTATACTATCCATCCATACCTGTGGTGCATTTCAGTTTTCCACAGTTTACTGACCACCAGTATATATAATATATAGCAGTACGGTACAGTAGGCCACTGCTCTACCTACCTCTGTGTCGTCAAGTATACTATCCATCCATACCTGTGGTGCATTTCAGTTTTGCACAGTTTGCTGACCACCAGTAAATAATATATAGCAGTACGGTACAGTAGGGCACTGCTCTACCTACCTCTGTGTCGTCAAGTATACTATCCATCCATACCTGTGGTGCATTTCAGTTTTGCACAGTTTGCTGACCACCAGTATATATAATATATAGCAGTACGGTACAGAAGGCCACTGCTCTACCTACCTCTGTGTCGTCAAGTATACTATCCATCCATACCTGTGGTGCATTTCAGTTTTGCACAGTTTGCTGACCACCAGTATATAATATATAGCAATACGGTACAGTAGGCCACTGCTCTACCTACCTCTGTGTCGTCAAGTATACTATCCATCCATACCTGTGGTGCATTTCAGTTTTTCACAGTTTGCTGACCACCAGTATATAATATATAGCGGTACAGTAGGCCACTGCTCTACCTACCTCTGTGTCGTCAAGTATACTATCCATCCATACCTGTGGTGCATTTCAGTTTTGCACAGTTTGCTGACCACCAGTATATATAATATATAGCAGTACGGTACAGTAGGCCACTGCTCTGCCTACCTCTGTGTCGTCACGTATACTATCCATCCATACCTGTGGTGCATTTCAGTTTTGCACAGTTTGCTGACCACCAGTATATAATATATAGCAGTACGGTACAGTAGGCCACTGCTCTACCTACCTCTGTGTCGTCAAGTATACTATCCATCCATACCTGTGGTGCATTTCAGTTTTGCACAGTTTGCTGACCACCAGTATATAATATATCGCAGTACGGTATAGAAGGCCACTGCTCTACCTACCTCAGTGTCGTCAAGTATACTATCCATCCATACCTGTGGTGCATTTCAGTTTTGCACAGTTTGCTGACCACCAGTATATATAATATATAGCAGTACGGTACAGTAGGCCACTGCTCTACCTACCTCTGTGTAGTCACGTATACTATCCATCCATACCTGTGGTGCATTTCAGTTTTGCACAGTTTGCTGACCACCAGTATATAATATATAGCAGTACGGTACAGTAGGCCACTGCTCTACCTACCTCTGTGTCGTCAAGTATACTATCCATCCATACCTGTGGTGCATTTCAGTTTTGCACAGTTTGCTGACCACCAGTATATAATATATAGCAGTACGATACAGAAGGCCACTGCTCTACCTACCTCTGTGTTGTCAAGTATACTATCCATCCATACCTGTGGTGCATTTCAGTTTTGCACAGTTTGCTGACCACCAGTATATAATATATAGCAGTACGGTACAGTAGGCCACTGCTCTACCTACCTCTGTGTCATCAAGTATACTATCCATCCATACCTGTGGTGCATTTCAGTTTTGCACAGTTTACTGACCACCAGTATATATAATATATAGCAGTACGGTACAGTAGGCCACTGCTCTACCTACCTCTGTGTCGTCACGTATACTATCCATCCATACCTGTGGTGCATTTCAGTTTTGCACAGTTTGCTGACCACCAGTAAATAATATATAGCAGTACGGTACAGTAGGGCACTGCTCTACCTACCTCTGTGTCGTCAAGTATACTATCCATCCATACCTGTGGTGCATTTCAGTTTTGCACAGTTTGCTGACCACCAGTATATATAATATATAGCAGTACGGTACAGAAGGCCACTGCTCTACCTACCTCTGTGTCGTCAAGTATACTATCCATCCATACCTGTGGTGCATTTCAGTTTTGCACAGTTTGCTGACCACCAGTATATAATATATAGCAGTACGGTACAGTAGGCCACTGCTCTACCTACCTCTGTGTCGTCAAGTATACTATCCATCCATACCTGTGGTGCATTTCAGTTTTTCACAGTTTGCTGACCACCAGTATATAATATATAGCAGTACGGTACAGTAGGCCACTGCTCTACCTACCTCTGTGTCGTCAAGTATACTATCCATCCATACCTGTGGTGCATTTCAGTTTTGCACAGTTTGCTGACCACCAGTATATATAATATATAGCAGTACGGTACAGTAGGCCACTGCTCTGCCTACCTCTGTGTCGTCACGTATACTATCCATCCATACCTGTGGTGCATTTCAGTTTTGCACAGTTTGCTGACCACCAGTATATAATATATAGCAGTACGGTACAGTAGGCCACTGCTCTACCTACCTCTGTGTCGTCAAGTATACTATCCATCCATACCTGTGGTGCATTTCAGTTTTGCACAGTTTACTGACCACCAGTATATATAATATATAGCAGTACGGTACAGTAGGCCACTGCTCTACCTACCTCTGTGTCGTCACGTATACTGTCCATCCATACCTGTGGTGCATTTCAGTTTTGCACAGTTTGCTGACCACCAGTAAATAATATATAGCAGTACGGTACAGTAGGGCACTGCTCTACCTACCTCTGTGTCGTCAAGTATACTATCCATCCATACCTGTGCTGCATTTCAGTTTTGCACAGTTTGCTGACCACCAGTATATAATATATAGCAGTACGGTACAGTAGGCCACTGCTCTACCTACCTCTGTGTCATCAAGTATACTATCCATCCATACCTGTGGTGCATTTCAGTTTTCCACAGTTTACTGACCACCAGTATATATAATATATAGCAGTACGGTACAGTAGGCCACTGCTCTACCTACCTCTGTGTCGTCAAGTATACTATCCATCCATACCTGTGGTGCATTTCAGTTTTGCACAGTTTGCTGACCACCAGTAAATAATATATAGCAGTACGGTACAGTAGGGCACTGCTCTACCTACCTCTGTGTTGTCAAGTATACTATCCATCCATACCTGTGGTGCATTTCAGTTTTGCACAGTTTGCTGACCACCAGTATATATAATATATAGCAGTACGGTACAGAAGGCCACTGCTCTACCTACCTCTGTGTCGTCAAGTATACTATCCATCCATACCTGTGGTGCATTTCAGTTTTGCACAGTTTGCTGACCACCAGTATATAATATATAGCAATACGGTACAGTAGGCCACTGCTCTACCTACCTCTGTGTCGTCAAGTATACTATCCATCCATACCTGTGGTGCATTTCAGTTTTGCACAGTTTGCTGACCACCAGTATATATAATATATAGCAGTACGGTACAGTAGGCCACTGCTCTGCCTACCTCTGTGTCGTCACGTATACTATCCATCCATACCTGTGGTGCATTTCAGTTTTGCACAGTTTACTGACCACCAGTATATATAATATATAGCAGTACGGTACAGTAGGCCACTGCTCTACCTACCTCTGTGTCGTCACGTATACTATCCATCCATACCTGTGGTGCATTTCAGTTTTGCACAGTTTGCTGACCACCAGTAAATAATATATAGCAGTACGGTACAGTAGGGCACTGCTCTACCTACCTCTGTGTCGTCAAGTATACTATCCATCCATACCTGTGCTGCATTTCAGTTTTGCACAGTTTGCCCACCACCAGTATATAATATATAGCAGTACGGTACAGTAGGCCACTGCTCTACCTACCTCTGTGTCATCAAGTATACTATCCATCCATACCTGTGGTGCATTTCAGTTTTCCACAGTTTACTGACCACCAGTATATATAATATATAGCAGTACGGTACAGTAGGCCACTGCTCTACCTACCTCTGTGTCGTCAAGTATACTATCCATCCATACCTGTGGTGCATTTCAGTTTTGCACAGTTTGCTGACCACCAGTAAATAATATATAGCAGTACGGTACAGTAGGGCACTGCTCTACCTACCTCTGTGTCGTCAAGTATACTATCCATCCATACCTGTGGTGCATTTCCGTTTTGCACAGTTTGCTGACCACCAGTATATATAATATATAGCAGTACGGTACAGAAGGCCACTGCTCTTCCTACCTCTGTGTCGTCAAGTATACTATCCATCCATACCTGTGGTGCATTTCAGTTTTGCACAGTTTGCTGACCACCAGTATATAATATATAGCAATACGGTACAGTAGGCCACTGCTCTACCTACCTCTGTGTCGTCAAGTATACTATCCATCCATACCTGTGGTGCATTTCAGTTTTGCACAGTTTGCTGACCACCAGTATATATAATATATAGCAGTACGGTACAGTAGGCCACTGCTCTGCCTACCTCTGTGTCGTCACGTATACTATCCATCCATACCTGTGGTGCATTTCAGTTTTGCACAGTTTACTGACCACCAGTATATATAATATATAGCAGTACGGTACAGTAGGCCACTGCTCTACCTACCTCTGTGTCGTCAAGTATACTATCCATCCATACCTGTGGTGCATTTCAGTTTTGCACAGTTTGCTGACCACCAGTATATATAATATATAGCAGTACGGTACAGTAGGCCACTGCTCTGCCTACCTCTGTGTCGTCACGTATACTATCCATCCATACCTGTGGTGCATTTCAGTTTTGCACAGTTTACTGACCACCAGTATATATAATATATAGCAGTACGGTACAGTAGGCCACTGCTCTACCTACCTCTGTGTCGTCAAGTATACTATCCATCCATACCTGTGCTGCATTTCAGTTTTGCACAGTTTGCTGACCACCAGTATATAATATATAGCAGTACGGTACAGTAGGCCACTGCTCTACCTACCTCTGTGTCATCAAGTATACTATCCATCCATACCTGTGGTGCATTTCAGTTTTCCACAGTTTACTGACCACCAGTATATATAATATATAGCAGTACGGTACAGTAGGCCACTGCTCTACCTACCTCTGTGTCGTCAAGTATACTATCCATCCATACCTGTGGTGCATTTCAGTTTTGCACAGTTTGCTGCCCACCAGTAAATAATATATAGCAGTACGGTACAGTAGGGCACTGCTCTACCTACCTCTGTGTTGTCAAGTATACTATCCATCCATACCTGTGGTGCATTTCAGTTTTGCACAGTTTGCTGACCACCAGTATATATAATATATAGCAGTACGGTACAGAAGGCCACTGCTCTACCTACCTCTGTGTCGTCACGTATACTATCCATCCATACCTGTGGTGCATTTCAGTTTTGCACAGTTTGCTGACCACCAGTAAATAATATATAGCAGTACGGTACAGTAGGGCACTGCTCTACCTACCTCTGTGTCGTCAAGTATACTATCCATCCATACCTGTGCTGCATTTCAGTTTTGCACAGTTTGCTGACCACCAGTATATAATATATAGCAGTACGGTACAGTAGGCCACTGCTCTACCTACCTCTGTGTCATCAAGTATACTATCCATCCATACCTGTGGTGCATTTCAGTTTTCCACAGTTTACTGACCACCAGTATATATAATATATAGCAGTACGGTACAGTAGGCCACTGCTCTACCTACCTCTGTGTCGTCAAGTATACTATCCATCCATACCTGTGGTGCATTTCAGTTTTGCACAGTTTGCTGACCACCAGTAAATAATATATAGCAGTACGGTACAGTAGGGCACTGCTCTACCTACCTCTGTGTCGTCAAGTATACTATCCATCCATACCTGTGGTGCATTTCAGTTTTGCACAGTTTGCTGACCACCAGTATATATAATATATAGCAGTACGGTACAGAAGGCCACTGCTCTACCTACCTCTGTGTCGTCAAGTATACTATCCATCCATACCTGTGGTGCATTTCAGTTTTGCACAGTTTGCTGACCACCAGTATATAATATATAGCAATACGGTACAGTAGGCCACTGCTCTACCTACCTCTGTGTCGTCAAGTATACTATCCATCCATACCTGTGGTGCATTTCAGTTTTGCACAGTTTGCTGACCACCAGTATATATAATATATAGCAGTACGGTACAGTAGGCCACTGCTCTGCCTACCTCTGTGTCGTCACGTATACTATCCATCCATACCTGTGGTGCATTTCAGTTTTGCACAGTTTACTGACCACCAGTATATATAATATATAGCAGTACGGTACAGTAGGCCACTGCTCTACCTACCTCTGTGTCGTCAAGTATACTATCCATCCATACCTGTGGTGCATTTCAGTTTTGCACAGTTTGCTGACCACCAGTATATATAATATATAGCAGTACGGTACAGTAGGCCACTGCTCTGCCTACCTCTGTGTCGTCACGTATACTATCCATCCATACCTGTGGTGCATTTCAGTTTTGCACAGTTTACTGACCACCAGTATATATAATATATAGCAGTACGGTACAGTAGGCCACTGCTCTACCTACCTCTGTGTCGTCAAGTATACTATCCATCCATACCTGTGCTGCATTTCAGTTTTGCACAGTTTGCTGACCACCAGTATATAATATATAGCAGTACGGTACAGTAGGCCACTGCTCTACCTACCTCTGTGTCATCAAGTATACTATCCATCCATACCTGTGGTGCATTTCAGTTTTCCACAGTTTACTGACCACCAGTATATATAATATATAGCAGTACGGTACAGTAGGCCACTGCTCTACCTACCTCTGTGTCGTCAAGTATACTATCCATCCATACCTGTGGTGCATTTCAGTTTTGCACAGTTTGCTGACCACCAGTAAATAATATATAGCAGTACGGTACAGTAGGGCACTGCTCTACCTACCTCTGTGTTGTCAAGTATACTATCCATCCATACCTGTGGTGCATTTCAGTTTTGCACAGTTTGCTGACCACCAGTATATATAATATATAGCAGTACGGTACAGAAGGCCACTGCTCTACCTACCTCTGTGTCGTCAAGTATACTATCCATCCATACCTGTGGTGCATTTCAGTTTTGCACAGTTTGCTGACCACCAGTATATAATATATAGCAATACGGTACAGTAGGCCACTGCTCTACCTACCTCTGTGTCGTCAAGTATACTATCCATCCATACCTGTGGTGCATTTCAGTTTTGCACAGTTTGCTGACCACCAGTATATATAATATATAGCAGTACGGTACAGTAGGCCACTGCTCTGCCTACCTCTGTGTCGTCACGTATACTATCCATCCATACCTGTGGTGCATTTCAGTTTTGCACAGTTTACTGACCACCAGTATATATAATATATAGCAGTACGGTACAGTAGGCCACTGCTCTACCTACCTCTGTGTCGTCACGTATACTATCCATCCATACCTGTGGTGCATTTCAGTTTTGCACAGTTTGCTGACCACCAGTAAATAATATATAGCAGTACGGTACAGTAGGGCACTGCTCTACCTACCCATGTGTCGTCAAGTATACTATCCATCCATACCTGTGCTGCATTTCAGTTTTGCACAGTTTGCTGACCACCAGTATATAATATATAGCAGTACGGTACAGTAGGCCACTGGTCTACCTACCTCTGTGTCATCAAGTATACTATCCATCCATACCTGTGGTGCATTTCAGTTTTCCACAGTTTACTGACCACCAGTATATATAATATATAGCAGTACGGTACAGTAGGCCACTGCTCTACCTACCTCTGTGTCGTCAAGTATACTATCCATCCATACCTGTGGTGCATTTCAGTTTTGCACAGTTTGCTGACCACCAGTAAATAATATATAGCAGTACGGTACAGTAGGGCACTGCTCTACCTACCTCTGTGTCGTCAAGTATACTATCCATCCATACCTGTGGTGCATTTCAGTTTTGCACAGTTTGCTGACCACCAGTATATATAATATATAGCAGTACGGTACAGAAGGCCACTGCTCTACCTACCTCTGTGTCGTCAAGTATACTATCCATCCATACCTGTGGTGCATTTCAGTTTTGCACAGTTTGCTGACCACCAGTATATAATATATAGCAATACGGTACAGTAGGCCACTGCTCTACCTACCTCTGTGTCGTCAAGTATACTATCCATCCATACCTGTGTTGCATTTCAGTTTTGCACAGTTTGCTGACCACCAGTATATATAATATATAGCAGTACGGTACAGTAGGCCACTGCTCTGCCTACCTCTGTGTCGTCACGTATACTATCCATCCATACCTGTGGTGCATTTCAGTTTTGCACAGTTTACTGACCACCAGTATATATAATATATAGCAGTACGGTACAGTAGGCCACTGCTCTACCTACCTCTGTGTCGTCAAGTATACTATCCATCCATACCTGTGGTGCATTTCAGTTTTGCACAGTTTGCTGACCACCAGTATATATAATATATAGCAGTACGGTACAGTAGGCCACTGCTCTGCCTACCTCTGTGTCGTCACGTATACTATCCATCCATACCTGTGGTGCATTTCAGTTTTGCACAGTTTACTGACCACCAGTATATATAATATATAGCAGTACGGTACAGTAGGCCACTGCTCTACCTACCTCTGTGTCGTCACGTATACTATCCATCCATACCTGTGGTGCATTTCAGTTTTGCACAGTTTGCTGACCACCAGTAAATAATATATAGCAGTACGGTACAGTAGGGCACTGCTCTACCTACCTCTGTGTCGTCAAGTATACTATCCATCCATACCTGTGGTGCATTTCAGTTTTGCACAGTTTGCTGACCACCAGTATATAATATATAGCAGTACGGTACAGTAGGCCACTGCTCTACCTACCTCTGTGTCATCAAGTATACTATCCATCCATTACTGTGGTGCATTTCAGTTTTCCACAGTTTACTGACCACCAGTATATATAATATATAGCAGTACGGTACAGTAGGCCACTGCTCTACCTACCTCTGTGTCGTCAAGTATACTATCCATCCATACCTGTGGTGCATTTCAGTTTTGCACAGTTTGCTGACCACCAGTAAATAATATATAGCAGTACGGTACAGTAGGGCACTGCTCTACCTACCTCTGTGTCGTCAAGTATACTATCCATCCATACCTGTGGTGCATTTCAGTTTTGCACAGTTTGCTGACCACCAGTATATATAATATATAGCAGTACGGTACAGAAGGCCACTGCTCTACCTACCTCTGTGTCGTCAAGTATACTATCCATCCATACCTGTGGTGCATTTCAGTTTTGCACAGTTTGCTGACCACCAGTATATAATATATAGCAATACGGTACAGTAGGCCACTGCTCTACCTACCTCTGTGTCGTCAAGTATACTATCCATCCATACCTGTGGTGCATTTCAGTTTTGCACAGTTTGCTGACCACCAGTATATATAATATATAGCAGTACGGTACAGTAGGCCACTGCTCTGCCTACCTCTGTGTCGTCACGTATACTATCCATCCATACCTGTGGTGCATTTCAGTTTTGCACAGTTTACTGACCACCAGTATATATAATATATAGCAGTACGCTACAGTAGGCCACTGCTCTACCTACCTCTGTGTCTTCACGTATACTATCCATCCATACCTGTGGTGCATTTCAGTTTTGCACAGTTTGCTGACCACCAGTAAATAATATATAGCAGTACGGTACAGTAGGGCACTGCTCTACCTACCTCTGTGTCGTCAAGTATACTATCCATCCATACCTGTGGTGCATTTCAGTTTTGCACAGTTTGCTGACCACCAGTATATAATATATAGCAGTACGGTACAGTAGGCCACTGCTCTACCTACCTCTGTGTCATCAAGTATACTATCCATCCATTACTGTGGTGCATTTCAGTTTTCCACAGTTTACTGACCACCAGTATATATAATATATAGCAGTACGGTACAGTAGGCCACTGCTCTACCTACCTCTGTGTCGTCAAGTATACTATCCATCCATACCTGTGGTGCATTTCAGTTTTGCACAGTTTGCTGACCACCAGTAAATAATATATAGCAGTACGGTACAGTAGGGCACTGCTCTACCTACCTCTGTGTCGTCAAGTATACTATCCATCCATACCTGTGGTGCATTTCAGTTTTGCACAGTTTGCTGACCACCAGTATATATAATATATAGCAGTACGGTACAGAAGGCCACTGCTCTACCTACCTCTGTGTCGTCAAGTATACTATCCATCCATACCTGTGGTGCATTTCAGTTTTGCACAGTTTGCTGACCACCAGTATATAATATATAGCAATACGGTACAGTAGGCCACTGCTCTACCTACCTCTGTGTCGTCAAGTATACTATCCATCCATACCTGTGGTGCATTTCAGTTTTGCACAGTTTGCTGACCACCAGTATATATAATATATAGCAGTACGGTACAGTAGGCCACTGCTCTGCCTACCTCTGTGTCGTCACGTATACTATCCATCCATACCTGTGGTGCATTTCAGTTTTGCACAGTTTACTGACCACCAGTATATATAATATATAGCAGTACGGTACAGTAGGCCACTGCTCTACCTACCTCTGTGTCGTCACGTATACTATCCATCCATACCTGTGGTGCATTTCAGTTTTGCACAGTTTGCTGACCACCAGTAAATAATATATAGCAGTACGGTACAGTAGGGCACTGCTCTACCTACCTCTGTGTCGTCAAGTATACTATCCATCCATACCTGTGCTGCATTTCAGTTTTGCACAGTTTGCTGACCACCAGTATATAATATATAGCAGTACGGTACAGTAGGCCACTGCTCTACCTACCTCTGTGTCATCAAGTATACTATCCATCCATACCTGTGGTGCATTTCAGTTTTCCACAGTTTAATGACCACCAGTATATATAATATATAGCAGTACGGTACAGTAGGCCACTGCTCTACCTACCTCTGTGTCGTCAAGTATACTATCCATCCATACCTGTGGTGCATTTCAGTTTTGCACAGTTTGCTGACCACCAGTAAATAATATATAGCAGTACGGTACAGTAGGGCACTGCTCTACCTACCTCTGTGTCGTCACGTATACTATCCATCCATACCTGTGGTGCATTTAAGTTTTGCACAGTTTGCTGACCACCAGTAAATAATATATAGCAGTACGGTACAGTAGGGCACTGCTCTACCTACCTCTGTGTCGTCAAGTATACTATCCATCCATACCTGTGCTGCATTTCAGTTTTGCACAGTTTGCTGACCACCAGTATATAATATATAGCAGTACGGTACAGTAGGGCACTGCTCTACCTACCTCTGTGTCGTCAAGTATACTATCCATCCATACCTGTGCTGCATTTCAGTTTTGCACAGTTTGCTGACCACCAGTATATAATATATAGCAGTACGGTACAGTAGGCCAATGCTCTACCTACCTCTGTGTCATCAAGTATACTATCCATCCATACCTGTGGTGCATTTCAGTTTTGCACAGTTTACTGACCACCAGTATATATAATATATAGCAGTACGGTACAGTAGGCCACTGCTCTACCTACCTCTGTGTCGTCACGTATACTATCCATCCATACCTGTGGTGCATTTCAGTTTTGCACAGTTTGCTGACCACCAGTAAATAATATATAGCAGTACGGTACAGTAGGGCACTGCTCTACCTACCTCTGTGTCGTCAAGTATACTATCCATCCATACCTGTGCTGCATTTCAGTTTTGCACAGTTTGCTGACCACCAGTATATAATATATAGCAGTACGGTACAGTAGGCCACTGCTCTACCTACCTCTGTGTCATCAAGTATACTATCCATCCATACCTGTGGTGCATTTCAGTTTTCCACAGTTTACTGACCACCAGTATATATAATATATAGCAGTACGGTACAGTAGGCCACTGCTCTACCTACCTCTGTGTCGTCAAGTATACTATCCATCCATACCTGTGGTGCATTTCAGTTTTGCACAGTTTGCTGACCACCAGTAAATAATATATAGCAGTACGGTACAGTAGGGCACTGCTCTACCTACCTCTGTGTTGTCAAGTATACTATCCATCCATACCTGTGGTGCATTTCAGTTTTGCACAGTTTGCTGACCACCAGTATATATAATATATAGCAGTACGGTACAGAAGGCCACTGCTCTACCTACCTCTGTGTCGTCAAGTATACTATCCATCCATACCTGTGGTGCATTTCAGTTTTGCACAGTTTGCTGACCACCAGTATATAATATATAGCAATACGGTACAGTAGGCCACTGCTCTACCTACCTCTGTGTCGTCAAGTATACTATCCATCCATACCTGTGGTGCATTTCAGTTTTGCACAGTTTGCTGACCACCAGTATATATAATATATAGCAGTACGGTACAGTAGGCCACTGCTCTGCCTACCTCTGTGTCGTCACGTATACTATCCATCCATACCTGTGGTGCATTTCAGTTTTGCACAGTTTACTGACCACCAGTATATATAATATATAGCAGTACGGTACAGTAGGCCACTGCTCTACCTACCTCTGTGTCGTCACGTATACTATCCATCCATACCTGTGGTGCATTTCAGTTTTGCACAGTTTGCTGACCACCAGTAAATAATATATAGCAGTACGGTACAGTAGGGCACTGCTCTACCTACCTCTGTGTCGTCAAGTATACTATCCATCCATACCTGTGCTGCATTTCAGTTTTGCACAGTTTGCTGACCACCAGTATATAATATATAGCAGTACGGTACAGTAGGCTACTGCTCTACCTACCTCTGTGTCATCACGTATACTATCCATCCATACCTGTGGTGCATTTCAGTTTTCCACAGTTTACTGACCACCAGTGTATATAATATATAGCAGTACGGTACAGTAGGCCACTGCTCTACCTACCTCTGTGTCGTCAAGTATACTATCCATCCATACCTGTGGTGCATTTCAGTTTTGCACAGTTTGCTGACCACCAGTAAATAATATATAGCAGTACGGTACAGTAGGGCACTGCTCTACCTACCTCTGTGTCGTCAAGTATACTATCCATCCATACCTGTGGTGCATTTCAGTTTTGCACAGTTTGCTGACCACCAGTATATATAATATATAGCAGTACGGTACAGAAGGCCACTGCTCTACCTACCTCTGTGTCGTCAAGTATACTATCCATCCATACCTGTGGTGCATTTCAGTTTTGCACAGTTTGCTGACCACCAGTATATAATATATAGCAATACGGTACAGTAGGCCACTGCTCTACCTACCTCTGTGTCGTCAAGTATACTATCCATCCATACCTGTGGTGCATTTCAGTTTTGCACAGTTTGCTGACCACCAGTATATATAATATATAGCAGTACGGTACAGTAGGTCACTGCTCTGCCTACCTCTGTGTCGTCACGTATACTATCCATTCATACCTGTGGTGCATTTCAGTTTTACACAGTTTGCTGACCACCAGTATATAATATATAGCAGTACGGTAGAGTAGGCCACTGCTCTACCTACCTCTGTGTCGTCAAGTATACTATCCATCCATACCTGTGGTGCATTTCAGTTTTGCACAGTTTGCTGACCACCAGTATATAATATATAGCAGTACGGTATAGAAGGCCACTGCTCTACCTACCTCTGTGTCGTCAAGTATACTATCCATCCATACCTGTGGTGCATTTCAGTTTTGCACAGTTTGCTGACCACCAGTATATATAATATATAGCAGTACGGTACAGTAGGCCACTGCTCTACCTACCTCTGTGTAGTCACGTATACTATCCATCCATACCTGTGGTGCATTTCAGTTTTGCACAGTTTGCTGACCACCAGTATATAATTTATAGCAGTACGGTACAGTAGGCTACTGCTCTACCTACCTCTGTGTCGTCAAGTATACTATCCATCCATACCTGTGGTGCATTTCAGTTTTGCACAGTTTGCTGACCACCAGTATATAATATATAGCAGTATGGTACAGAAGGCCACTGCTCTACCTACCTCTGTGTCGTCAAGTATACTATCCATCCATACCTGTGGTGCATTTCAGTTTTGTACAGTTTGCTGACCACCAGTATATAATATATAGCAGTACGGTACAGAAGGCCACTGCTCTACCTACCTCTGTGTGGTCAAGTATACTATCCATCCATACCTGTGGTGCATTTCAGTTTTGCACAGTTTGCTGACCACCAGTATATAATATATAGCAGTACGGTACAGTAGGCCACTGCTCTACCTACCTCTGTGTCATCAAGTATACTATCCATCCATACCTGTGGTGCATTTCAGTTTTGCACAGTTTACTGACCACCAGTATATATAATATATAGCAGTACGGTACAGTAGGCCACTGCTCTACCTACCTCTGTGTCGTCACGTATACTATCCATCCATACCTGTGGTGCATTTCAGTTTTGCACAGTTTGCTGACCACCAGTAAATAATATATAGCAGTACGGTACAGTAGGGCACTGCTCTACCTACCTCTGTGTCGTCAAGTATACTATCCATCCATACCTGTGCTGCATTTCAGTTTTGCACAGTTTGCTGATCACCAGAATATAATATATAGCAGTACGGTACAGTAGGCCACTGCTCTACCTACCTCTGTGTCATCAAGTATACTATCCATCCATACCTGTGGTGCATTTCAGTTTTCCACAGTTTACTGACCACCAGTATATATAATATATAGCAGTACGGTACAGTAGGCCACTGCTCTACCTACCTCTGTGTCGTCAAGTATACTATCCATCCATACCTGTGGTGCATTTCAGTTTTGCACAGTTTGCTGACCACCAGTAAATAATATATAGCAGTACGGTACAGTAGGGCACTGCTCTACCTACCTCTGTGTCGTCAAGTATACTATCCATCCATACCTGTGGTGCATTTCAGTTTTGCACAGTTTGCTGACCACCAGTATATATAATATATAGCAGTACGGTACAGTAGGCCACTGCTCTACCTACCTCTGTGTCGTCAAGTATACTAACCATCCATACCTGTGGTGCATTTCAGTTTTGCACAGTTTGCTGACCACCAGTATATAATATATAGCAATACGGTACAGTAGGCCACTGCTCTACCTGCCTCTGTGTCGTCAAGTATACTATCCATCCATACCTGTGGTGCATTTCAGTTTTTCACAGTTTGCTGACCACCAGTATATAATATATAGCAGTACGGTACAGTAGGCCACTGCTCTACCTACCTCTGTGTCGTCAAGTATACTATCCATCCATACCTGTGGTGCATTTCAGTTTTGCACAGTTTGCTGACCACCAGTATATATAATATATAGCAGTACGGTACAGTAGGCCACTGCTCTGCCTACCTCTGTGTCGTCACGTATACTATCCATCCATACCTGTGGTGCATTTCAGTTTTGCACAGTTTGCTGACCACCAGTATATAATATATAGCAGTACGGTACAGTAGGCCACTGCTCTACCTACCTCTGTGTCGTCAAGTATACTATCCATCCATACCTGTGGTGCATTTCAGTTTTGCACAGTTTGCTGACCACCAGTATATAATATATAGCAGTACGGTATAGAAGGCAACTGCTCTACCTACCTCTGTGTCGTCAAGTATACTATCCATCCATACCTGTGGTGCATTTCAGTTTTGCACAGTTTGCTGACCACCAGTATATATAATATATAGCAGTACGGTACAGTAGGCCACTGCTCTACCTACCTCTGTGTAGTCACGTATACTATCCATCCATACCTGTGGTGCATTTCAGTTTTGCACAGTTTGCTGACCACCAGTATATAATATATAGCAGTACGGTACAGTAGGCCACTGCTCTACCTACCTCTGTGTCGTCAAGTATACTATCCATCCATACCTGTGGTGCATTTCAGTTTTGCACAGTTTGCTGACCACCAGTATATAATATATAGCAGTATGGTACAGAAGGCCACTGCTCTACCTACCTCTGTGTCGTCAAGTATACTATCCATCCATACCTGTGGTGCATTTCAGTTTTGTACAGTTTGCTGACCACCAGTATATAATATATAGCAGTACGGTACAGAAGGCCACTGCTCTACCTACCTCTGTGTTGTCAAGTATACTATCCATCCATACCTGTGGTGCATTTCAGTTTTGCACAGTTTGCTGACCACCAGTATATAATATATAGCAGTACGGTACAATAGGCCACTGCTCTACCTACCTCTGTGTCATCAAGTATACTATCCATCCATACCTGTGGTGCATTTCAGTTTTGAACTGTTTACTGACCACCAGTATATATAATATATAGCAGTACGGTACAGAAGGCCACTGCTCTACCTACCTCTGTGTCGTCAAGTATACTATCCATCCATACCTGTGGTGCATTTCAGTTTTGCACAGTTTGCTGACCACCAGTATATAATATATAGCAGTACGGTACAGTAGGCCACTGCTCTACCTACCTCTGTGTCGTCAAGTAGACTATCCATCCATACCTGTGGTGCATTTCAGTTTTTCACAGTTTGCTGACCACCAGTATATAATATATAGCAGTACGGTACAGTAGGCCACTGCTCTACCTACCTCTGTGTCGTCAAGTATACTATCCATCCATACCTGTGGAGCATTTCAGTTTTGCAGTTTGCTGACCACCAGTATATATAATATATAGCAGTACGGTACAGTAGGCCACTGCTCTGCCTACCTCTGTGTCGTCACGTATACTATCCATCCATACCTGTGGTGCATTTCAGTTTTGCACAGTTTGCTGACCACCAGTATATAATATATAGCAGTACAGTACAGTAGGCCACTGCTCTACCTACCTCTGTGTCGTCAAGTATACTATCCATCCATACCTGTGGTGCATTTCAGTTTTGCACAGTTTACTGACCACCAGTATATATAATATATAGCAGTACGGTACAGTAGGCCACTGCTCTACCTACCTCTGTGTCGTCATGTATACTATCCATCCATACCTGTGGTGCATTTCAGTTTTGCACAGTTTGCTGACCACCAGTAAATAATATATAGCAGTACGGTACAGTAGGGCACTGCTCTACCTACCTCTGTGTCGTCAAGTATACTATCCATCCATACCTGTGCTGCATTTCAGTTTTGCACAGTTTGCTGACCACCAGTATATAATATATAGCAGTACGGTACAGTAGGCCACTGCTCTACCTACCTCTGTGTCATCAAGTATACTATCCATCCATACCTGTGGTGCATTTCAGTTTTCCACAGTTTACTGACAACCAGTATATAAAATATATAGCAGTACGGTACAGTAGGCCACTGCTCTACCTACCTCTGTGTCGTCACGTATACTATCCATCCATACCTGTGGTGCATTTCAGTTTTGCACAGTTTGCTGACCACCAGTAAATAATATATAGCAGTACGGTACATTAGGGCACTGCTCTACCTACCTCTGTGTCGTCAAGTATACTATCCATCCATACCTGTGGTGCATTTCAGTTTTGCACAGTTTGCTGACCACCAGTATATATAATATATAGCAGTACGGTACAGAAGGCCACTGCTCTACCTACCTCTGTGTCGTCAAGTATACTATCCATCCATACCTGTGGTGCATTTTAGTTTTGCACAGTTTGCTGACCACCAGTATATAATATATAGCAGTACGGTACAGTAGGCCACTGCTCTACCTACCTCTGTGTCGTCAAGTATACTATCCATCCATACCTGTGGTGCATTTCAGTTTTTCACAGTTTGCTGACCACCAGTATATAATATATAGCAGTACGGTACAGTAGGCCACTGCTCTACCTACCTCTGTGTCGTCAAGTATACTATCCATCCATACCTGTGGTGCATTTCAGTTTTGCACAGTTTGCTGACCACCAGTATATATAATATATAGCAGTACGGTACAGTAGGCCACTGCTCTGCCTACCTCTGTGTCGTCACGTATACTATCCATCCATACCTGTGGTGCATTTCAGTTTTGCACAGTTTGCTGACCACCAGTATATAATATATAGCAGTACGGTACAGTAGGCCACTGCTCTACCTACCTCTGTGTCGTCAAGTATACTATCCATCCATACCTGTGGTGCATTTCAGTTTTGCACAGTTTTCTGACCACCAGTATATAATATATAGCAGTACGGTATAGAAGGCCACTGCTCTACCTACCTCTGTGTCGTCAAGTATACTATCCATCCATACCTGTTGTGCATTTCAGTTTTGTACAGTTTGCTGACCACCAGTATATAATATATAGCAGTACGGTACAGAAGGCCACTGCTCTACCTACCTCTGTGTTATCAAGTTTACTATCCATCCATACCTGTGGTGCATTTCAGTTTTGCACAGTTTGCTGACCACCAGTATAGAATATATAGCAGTACGGTACAGTAGGCCACTGCTCTACCTACCTCTGTGTCGTCAAGTATACTATCCATCCATACCTGTGGTGCATTTCAGTTTTGCACAGTTTGCTGACCACCAGTATATAATATATAGCAGTACGGTACAGTAGGCCACTGCTCTACCTACCTCTGTGTCGTCAAGTATACTATCCATCCATACCTCTGGTGCATTTCAGTTTTGCACAGTTTGCTGACCACCAGTATATAATATATAGCAGTACGGTACAGTAGGCCACTGCTCTACCTACCTCTGTGTCGTCAAGTATACTATCCATCCATACCTGTGGTGCATTTCAGTTGTGCAGTTTGCTGACCACCAGTATATATAATATTTAGCAGTACGGTACAGTAGGCCACTGCTCTACCTACCTTTGTGTCATCAAGTATACTATCCATCCATACCTGTGGTGCATTTCAGTTTTGCACAGTTTGCTGAACACCAGTATATAATATATACAGTATGGTACTGTAGACCACTGCTCTACCTACCTCTGTGTCGTCAAGTATACTATCCATCCATACCTGTGTTGCATTTCAGTTTTGCACAGTTTGCTGACCACCAGTATATAATATATAGCAGTACGGTACAGTAGGCCACTGCTCTACCTACCTCTGTGTCGTCAAGTATACTATCTATCCATACCTGTGGTGCATTTCAGTTTTGCACAGTTTGCTGACCACCAGTATATATAATATATAGCAGTACGGTACAGTAGGCCACTGCTCTACCTACCTCTGTGTCGTCAAGTATACTATCCATCCATACCTGTGGTGCATTTCAGTTTTGCACAGTTTGCTGACCACCAGTATATAATATATAGCAGTACGGTACAGTAGGCCACTGCTGTACCTACCTCTGTGTCGTCAAGTATACTATCCATCCATACCTGTGGTGCATTTCAGTTTTGCACAGTTTGCTGACCACCAGTAAATAATATATAGCAGTACGGTACAGAAGGCCACTGCTCTACCTATATCTGTGTCATCAAGTATACTATCCATCCATACCTGTGGTGCATTTCAGTTTTGCACAGTTTGCTGACCACCAGTATATACTATATAGCAGTACGGTACAGTAGGCCACTGCTCTACCTACCTCTGTGTCGTCAAGTATACTATCCATCCATACCTGTGGTGCATTTCAGTTTTGCACAGTTTACTGACCACCAGTATATATAATATATAGCAGTACGGTACAGTAGGCCACTGCTCTACCTACCTCTGTGTCGTCACGTATACTATCCATCCATACCTGTGGTGCATTTCAGTTTTGCACAGTTTGCTGACCACCAGTAAATAATATATAGCAGTACGGTACAGTAGGGCACTGCTCTACCTACCTCTGTGTCGTCAAGTATACTATCCATCCATACCTGTGCTGCATTTCAGTTTTGCACAGTTTGCTGACCACCAGTATATAATATATAGCAGTAAGGTACAGTAGGCCACTGCTCTACCTACCTCTGTGTCATCAAGTATACTATCCATCCATACCTGTGGTGCATTTCAGTTTTCCACAGTTTACTGACCACCAGTATATATAATATATAGCAGTACGGTACAGTAGGCCACTGCTCTACCTACCTCTGTGTAGTCACGTATACTATCCATCCATACCTGTGGTGCATTTCAGTTTTGCACAGTTTGCTGACCACCAGTAAATAATATATAGCAGTACGGTACAGTAGGGCACTGCTCTACCTACCTCTGTGTCGTCAAGTATACTATCCATCCATACCTGTGGTGCATTTCAGTTTTGCACAGTTTGCTGACCACCAGTATATATAATATATAGCAGTACGGTACAGAAGGCCACTGCTCTACCTACCTCTGTGTCGTCAAGTATACTATCCATCCATACCTGTGGTGCATTTTAATTTTGCACAGTTTGCTGACCACCAGTATATAATATATAGCAGTACGGTACAGTAGGCCACTGCTCTACCTACCTCTGTGTCGTCAAGTATACTATCCATCCATACCTGTGGTGCATTTCAGTTTTTCACAGTTTGCTGACCACCAGTATATAATATATAGCAGTACGGTACAGTAGGCCACTGCTCTACCTACCTCTGTGTCGTCAAGTATACTATCCATCCATACCTGTGGTGCATTTCAGTTTTGCACAGTTTGCTGACCACCAGTATATATAATATATAGCAGTACGGTACAGTAGGCCACTGCTCTGCCTACCTCTGTGTCGTCACGTATACTATCCATCCATACCTGTGGTGCATTTCAGTTTTGCACAGTTTGCTGACCACCAGTATATAATATATAGCAGTACGGTACAGTAGGCCACTGCTCTACCTACCTCTGTGTCGTCAAGTATACTATCCATCCATACCTGTGGTGCATTTCAGTTTTGCACAGTTTGCTGACCACCAGTATATAATATATAGCAGTACGGTACAGTAGGCCACTGCTCTACCTACCTCTGTGTCGTCAAGTATACTATCCATCCATACCTGTGGTGCATTTCAGTTGTGCAGTTTGCTGACCACCAGTATATATAATATTTAGCAGTACGGTACAGTAGGCCACTGCTCTACCTACCTCTGTGTCATCAAGTATACTATCCATCCATACCTGTGGTGCATTTCAGTTTTGCACAGTTTGCTGAACACCAGTATATAATATATAGCAGTATGGTACTGTAGACCACTGCTCTACCTACCTCTGTGTCGTCAAGTATACTATCCATCCATACCTGTGTTGCATTTCAGTTTTGCACAGTTTGCTGACCACCAGTATATAATATATAGCAGTACGGTACAGTAGGCCACTGCTCTACCTACCTCTGTGTCGTCAAGTATACTATCTATCCATACCTGTGGTGCATTTCAGTTTTGCACAGTTTGCTGACCACCAGTATATATAATATATAGCAGTACGGTACAGTAGGCCACTGCTCTACCTACCTCTGTGTCGTCAAGTATACTATCCATCCATACCTGTGGTGCATTTCAGTTTTGCACAGTTTGCTGACCACCAGTATATAATATATAGCAGTACGGTACAGTAGGCCACTGCTGTACCTACCTCTGTGTCGTCAAGTATACTATCCATCCATACCTGTGGTGCATTTCAGTTTTGCACAGTTTGCTGACCACCAGTATATAATATATAGCAGTACGGTACAGAAGGCCACTGCTCTACCTATATCTGTGTCATCAAGTATACTATCCATCCATACCTGTGGTGCATTTCAGTTTTGCACAGTTTGCTGACCACCAGTATATACTATATAGCAGTACGGTACAGAAGGCCACTGCTCTACCTACCTCTGTGTCGTCAAGTATACTATCTATCCATACCTGTGGTGCATTTCAGTTTTGCACAGTTTGCTGACCACCAGTATATAATATATAGCAGTACGGTACAGTAGGCCACTGCTCTACCTACCTCTGTGTCGTCAAGTATACTATCCATCCATACCTGTGGTGCATTTCAGTTTTGCACAGTTTGCTGACCACCAGTATATAATATATAGCAGTACGGTACAGTAGGCCACTGCTCTACCTACCTCTGTGTCGTCAAGTATACTATCCATCCATACCTGTGGTGCATTTCAGTTTTGCACAGTTTGCTGACCACCAGTATATAATATATAGCAGTACGGTACAGTAGGCCACTGCTCTACCTACCTCTGTGTCGTCAAGTATACTATCCATCCATACCTGAGGTGCATTTTAGTTTTGCACAGTTTGCTGACCACCAGTATATAATATATAGCAGTACGGTACAGTAGGCCACTGCTTTACCTACCTCTGTGTCGTCAAGTATACTATCCATCCATACCTGTGGTGCATTTCAGTTTTTGTGCGCAGTATATATAGTAGTAGGCCATTGCTATTGATAAATATATTACTGGCATATAATTCCACACATTAAAAAATGGAGAACAAAAATGTGGAGGGTAAAATAGGGAAAGATCAAGATCCACTTCCACCTCATGCTGAAGCTGCTGCCACTAGTCATGGCCGAGACGATGAAATGCCATCAACGTCGTCTGCCAAAGCCGATGCCCAATGTCATAGTAGAGAGCATGTAAAATCCAAAAAACAAAAGTTCAGTAAAATGACCCAAAAATCAAAATTAAAATCGTCTGAGGAGAAGCGTAAACTTGCCAATATGCCATTTACGACACAGAGTGGCAAGGAACGGCTGAGGCCCTCTCCTATGTTCCTCATGACTTACTTACTTAAAAATATATTTGACTCGTAAATGCACGTCTGAATAAGGTATTTGACTAATTGATAAAAAAGATGTTAATTTGGTCTAATTATTAAGATATGTATTACTAATATATGTACTAAAGTTATGAATTCTGTCAGATTGATTCAGTAGATTGCTGATTTAATATAAGTATTGCTTAATAATGTTTTTCATTATAAAGAATGATTCTTTACTATGTGCGGCACATAAATCAAATATCTTTAACCTATTAAGGAGACCCAGCCGCCACAAATTATTTCATTATATAGTGTATAAATACGTGACTGATTAGAGGGGAGGTATCTGTCCTGAGGAAGTCTCCGGTTACCAAGGAGACGAAACGCGTTGACGCCCACTTTTCACACTCCAGCTGTTCGGTATTACCCGTTGTCTGATCCGGCTAACGGCTTCCTATACTACAATACTCTACGATCTGCCAGACGCCAGGCGCTGCAGCCGGCGGCTTTTCACCAGGAGCACAGACATCGATCTTCGTGCTGTGCCGCTGATGTCCGGTACTCTGCTTACCTGCACCGATTGAATGCTGCTGATCCCCGCAGTGCTGTGCCGCTGATGTCCGGTAATCTGCTTACCTGCACCGATTGAATGCTGCTGATCCCCGCAGTGCTGTGCCGCTGATGTCCGGTAATCTGCTTACCTGCACCGATTGAATGCTGCTGATCCCCGCAGTGCTGTGCCGCTGATGTCCGGTAATCTGCTTACCCGCACTGATTGAATGCTGCTGACCTCCGCAGAGGGGTCTAAATATCCGTGACAAGTAAGCGAGTCTGTGAAGTTATATCTAAAGAACATCAAAAAGCCTCCAATTATCTGGAGTGCAGCCGTGCCCAACAAAAGGAATCAGCACACGGGTAATTATATGTTCCTACATATCTGAAGTCCACCTCCAATAAGACTGTTATAAATTCTTGCGGGACTATTTTTACTAAACACTGGGACGCCAGTGCAATTGTATTTTATACAGTATTATAACTAAGAAACCTCATTATATTGTTTGCCATATTTATCGGTAAAATAACTGAGTAATTGTTATTAAGTAAATGCTGCTTGTGTCGTTTGTAATGTTATTTTTAACAATCATTTGATAAAGTACTTATTGATATTTATTCATACAGTTTACTGAGTCAATCATTCGATATGACAGACCGCACACTTTAGTTGTATTTTTATTTATATTTCAGGTTTAAACAATAATTTTTTACAGTACACAACTAGCGCTGAGTACACAAAAACTCTTTTTCTGTCCTATAAAGTTGGCAACCTAGCTAGTTGCCGTACTCAGCTGCTGTTGTTACACAATTAATTAATTCCTTTTTTTAAATTAGCGCCGGTTGAATACCCGATAGGGACAGGTGTCCTGATTTGGTTGTTCTTGGAAACCTCATGACTAGTGGGTCAGCTTCACATGAGGATGGAAGCACTCATCCTCCTGCTAGAAAACTTATAAGACTTAAGATGGCAAAAGCACAGCAAAGAACTGTGCGTTAATCTAAATCACAAAGCCCCATGGAGAGTCCAATTGTGTCGGTTGCGATGCCTGACCTTCCCAACACTGGACGGGAAGAGGTGGCGCCTTCCACCATTTGCACGCCCCCTGCAAGTGCTGGAAGGAGCACCCGCAGTCCAGTTCCTGATAGTCAAATTGAAGATGTCACTGTTGAAGTACACCAGGATGAGGATATGGGTGTTGCTGGCGCTGGGGAGGAAATTGACAAGGAGGTTTCTGATGGTGAGGTAGTTTGTTTAAGTCAGGCACCCGGGGAGACACCTGTTGTCCATGGGACGAATATGGCCATTGACATGCCTGATCAAAATACAAAAAAAATTACCTCTTCGGTGTGGAATTATTTCAACAGAAATGCGGACAACTGGTGTCAAGCCGTGTGTTGCCTTTGTCAAGCTGTAATAAGTAGGGGTAAGGACGTTAACCACCTAGGAACATCCTCCCTTATACGTCACCTGGAGCGCATTCATCAGAAGTCATTGACAAGTTCAAAAACTTTGGGTGACAGCGGAAGCAGTCCACTGACAACTAAATCCCTTCCTCTTGTAACCAAGCTCCTGCAAACCACACCACCAACTCCCTCAGTGTCAATTTCCTCCTTAGACAGGAAAGCCAATAGTCCTGCAGGCCATGTCACTGTCAAGTCTGACGAGTCCTCTCCTGACTGGGATTCCTCCGATGCATCCTTGAGTGTAACGCCTACTGCTGCTGGCGCTGCTGTTGTTGCTGCTGGGAGTCGATCGTCATCCCAGAGGGGAAGTCGGAAGACCACTTGTACTACTTCCAGTAAGCAATTGACTGTCCAACAGTCCTTTGCGAGGAAGATGAAATATCACAGCAGTCATCCTGCTGCAAAGCGGATAACTCAGGCCTTGGCAGCCTGGGTGGTGAGAAACGTGTTTCCGGTATCCACCGTTAATTCACAGGGAACTAGAGAAGTGATTGAGGTACTGTGTCCCCGGTACCAAATACCATCTAGGTTCCATTTCTCTAGGCAGGCGATACCGAAAATGTACACAGATGTCAGAAAAAGAGTCACCAGTGTCCTAAAAAATGCAGTTGTACCCAATGTCCACTTAACCACGGACATGTGTACAAGTGGACCAGGGCAGACTCAGGACTATATGACTGTGACAGCCCACTGGGTAGATGTATTGCCTCCCGCAGCAAGAACAGCAGCGGCGGCACCAGTAGCAGCATCTCGCAAATGCCAACTCGTTCCTAGGCAGGCTACGCTTTGTATCAACGCTTTCAATAAAAGGCACACAGCTGACAACCTCTTACGGAAACCGAGTAACACCATCGCAGAATGGCTTACCCCAATTGGACTCTCCTGGGGATTTGTGACATCGGACAACGCCACCAATATTGTGTGTGTATTACATCTAGGCAAATTCCAGCATGTCCCATGTTTTGCACATACATTGAATTTGGTGGTGCAAAATTATTTAAAAAACGACAGGGGCGTGCAAGAGATGCTGTCGGTGGCCCGAAGAATTGCGGGCCACTTTCGGCATTCAGCCACCGCGTGCCGAAGACTGGAACACCAGCAAACACTCCTGAACCTGCCCTGCCATCATCTGAAGCAAGAGGTGGTAACGAGGTGGAATTCAACCCTCTATATGCTTCAGAGGATGGATGAGCAGCAAAAGGCCATTCAAGCCTATACAGCTACCTACAATATCGGCAAAGGAGGGGGAATGCACCTGACTCAAGCGCAGTGGAGAATGATTTCAACGTTGTGCAAGGTTCTGCAACCCTTTGAACTTGCCACACGTGAAGTCAGTTCAGACACTGCCAGCCTGAGTCAGGTCATTCCCCTCATCAGGCTTTTGCAGCAGAAGCTGGAGAGATTGAAGGAGGAGCTAAATCAGAGCGATTCCGCTAGGCATGTGGGACTTGTGGATGGAGCACTTAATTCGCTTAACCAGGATTCACGGATGGTCAATCTGTTGAAATCAGAGCACTACATTTTGGCCACCGTGCTCGATCCTAGATTTAAAACCTACGTTGTATCTCTCTTTCTGGCAGACACAAGTCTGCAGAGGTTCAAAGACCTGCGGGTGAGAAAATTGTCAAGTCAAGCGGAACGTGACCCGTCCACAGCTCCTCCTTCACATTCTCCCGCAACTGGGGGTGCGAGGAAAAGGCTAAGAATTCCGAGCCCACCCGCTGGCGGTGATGTAGGGCAGTCTGGAGCGAGTGCTGACATCTGGTCCGGACTGAAGGACCTGCCAACGATTACTGACATGTCGTCTACTGTCACTGCATATGATTCTGTCACCATTGAAAGAATGGTGGAGGATTATATGAGTGACCGCATCCAAGTAGGCACGTCAGACAGTCCGTACGTATACTGGCAGGAAAAAGAGGCAATTTGGAGGCCCTTGCACAAACTGGCTTTATTTTACCTAAGTTGCCCCCTCTTCCAGTGTGTACTCCGAAAGAGTGTTTAGTGCAGCTGCTCGCCTTGTCAGCAATCGGCGTACGAGGTTACTTCCAGAAAATGTGGAGAAGATGATGTTCATCAAAATGAATTATAATCAATTCCTCCGTGGAGACATTCACCAGCAATTTCCTCCAGAAAGTACATAGGGACCTGAGATGGTGGATTCCAGTGGGGACAAATTAATAATCTGTGAGGAGGGGGATGTACACAATGAAAGGGGTGAGGAATCGGACGATGAGGAGGAGGTGGACATCTTGCCTCTGTAGAGCCAGTTTGTGCAAGGAGAGATTGATTGCTTCTTTTTTGGTGGGGGCCCAAACCAACCAGTCATTTCAGTCACAGTTGTGTGGCAGACCTTGTCGCTGAAATGATGGGTTTGTTAAAGTGTGCATGTCCTGTTTATACAACATAAGGGTGGGTGGGAGGGCCCAGGACAATTCCATCTTGCACCTCTTTTTTCTTTCATTTTTCTTTGCATCACGTGCTGTTTGGGGACTAATTTTTGAAGTGCCATCCTGTCTGACACTGCAGTGCCACTCCTAGATGGGTCAGGTGTTTGTGTCGGCCACTTGGGTCGCTTATCTTAGTCACACAGCAACCTCATTGCGCTTCTTTTTTTCTTTGCATCATGTGCTGTTTGGGGACTATTTTTTTAATCTGCCATCCTGTCTGACACTGCAGTGCCACTCCTAGATGGGCCAGGTGTTTGTGTCGGCCACTTGGGTCGCTTAGCTTAGTCACACAGCTACCTCATTGCGCCTCTTTTTTTCTTTGCATCATGTACTGTTTGGGGACTATTTTTTTAATCTGCCATCCTGTCTGACACTGCAGTGCCACTCCTAGATGGGCCAGGTGTTTGTGTCGGCCACTTGGGTCGCTTAGCTTAGTCACACAGCTACCTCATTGCGCCTCTTTTTTTCTTTGCATCATGTGCTGTTTGGGGACTATTTTTTTGAAGTGCCATCCTGTCTGACACTGCAGTGCCACTCCTAGATGGGCCAGGTGTTTGTGTCGGCCACTTGGGTCGCTTATCTTAGTCACACAGCTACCTCATTGCGCCTCTTTTTTTCTTTGCATCCTGTGCTCTTTAGGGACAATTTTTTTAATCTGCCATCCTGTCTGACACTGCAGTGCCACTCCTAGATGGGCCAGGTGTTTGTGTCGGCCACTTGGGTCGCTTAGCTTAGTCATCCAGCGACCTCGGTGCAAATTTTAGAACTAAAAATAATATTGTGAGGTGTGAGGTGTTCAGAATAGACTGGAAATGAGTGTAAATTATGGTTATTGAGGTTAATAATACTATGGGATCAAAATGACCGCCAAACTCTATGATTTAAGCTGTTTTTGAGGGTTTTTTTGTAAAAAAACACCCAAATCCAAAACACACCCGTATCCGACAAAAAATTTTCAGGGAGGTTTTGCCAAAACGCGTCCGAATCAAAAACACGTCTGCGGAACCGAATCCAAAACCAAAACACAAAACCCGAAAAATTTCCGGTGCACATCACTACTTATAAGTGGCCTCACGAGGGTGGCATCAAATCAATTAAAGGCGGAACCAACACCAAAGTAGGCGAGATTAGTAAATCACACATGGAAGCCGAGTGACAGAACATAGCAGGGAGGGTACAAAGAAATCTAGGCAAATCATCCTGTACAGTGCTTTAGCACATTCATACATTATCCATGTACTGTGCAGTGACTTAACAATCTCATCAATATACAGTAATAGACACAGCAACTGTACAGGATCAGAATGATATGGAGTGCTTGGATATCCAGAACATAGTGTTACAAGTGCAGGCTACTGAGATTAAGGCATTTTACCCAATTCATATTCTTGGTTCTAATTTCATTGTTTCACACATTGGTACCACCAAGAAAACTGTAGGTTTAAACTCTATAATGCACAGTGTAGTCATCAGTTTGCCATCTTGTTATATAAACATTACATAGAGGAACCTTAACTACTGTAATTCCAAACCCAATGCAATAACACTGGTTATACAACAAGTGAATGTCTGAAATACAGGGCTAAACATTATGTTCTGCAGACTTCCCTGCCTTCATTTTACTCCTCTTCAGTCTTACCCTCCTATCTATCCATTCCTCTCTCTCCTGTTCCGATTACCCTTCTTTCTCTCTCTCTTCTTTCATCTTCATAAAACCAACACCTAAACACATACACGCACACATACATTCACTTACTTACATACATACATACATACATACATACATACAATCACACACAAGTATAAATACATATGGGTTGGGGCTGTTTCACCGACGGTCAGCATCCCGACACTGGGATCCCAGCCGTAAGATATCGGCGGCGGCGTGGGACGAGCGCAACAAATGTTCTATTCCCACAGGTTATATTCCCTCACCACAGGTTCTATTCCCACTCTATGGGTGTCGTGGACACCCATAGGCGGAAATAGTCCCTGTTAGTCGGCATGCTGACTGTCGGGATGTTCAGGGGGCGGGATGTAGGTGCCGGTACTGTGACCCGGTCACATAACTACATCCCATACATATATAGTGACACGTATACATACAGTGACACACGATCACACATACAGATTTGTAGTCACACACCTATTCACATAGTCACACGCAAGCACACATTCATGCATAATATATAGTAGTCACACACACATACAGTGCCCCTTCGCTGAGTCATACTCACTACAGGTTGAGTATCTCATATCCAAATATTCCAAAATACGGAATATTCCAAAATACAGAATTTTTTGAGTGAGAGTGAGATAGTGAAACCTTTGTTTTCTGATGGCTTAATGTACACAAACTTTGTTTAACACACAAAGTTATTAAAAATATTGTATTAAATGACCTTCCTGCTGTGTGTATAAGGTGTATATGAAACATAAATGCATTCTGTGCTTAGACTTGGGTCCCATCGCCAAAAAAAATCCGATATCCAAAATACTTCTGGTCCCAAGCATTTTGGATAAGGGATACTCAACCTGTATTTAGGCTGTACTGCTGCTCTCGTCCTCTCCTCTTTCCCATACTGCTGGCATGGCACTGTGTACAGTGTCGTTTAGCCCCGCCCCCTTATCAGACCTCAGGATGCTTCCTACCAGTGCAGCAGTGCACTGTCTGATATGATTAAATGCACTGGCGGGGAGGAAGGGGGATAACTTGTCCCCTGTGCTCAGTCTTTAATCCTGCTCTACCGATCACATCATCACACGCTGCAAAGACGAAACTGAAAGTAAACCACAGCTCCCGGCAGCAAGGGCTGCTGAGAGATGTAGTTTATTTTCAGTTTCATCTCAGCGATGTGGTGCTCGGCTTCTTCATAGGCGGCGCCGCACTCGCTCTAAGTAAGCGAACGCTGCCGCGTAGGGAGGGGGCGTTAGGGGGGATTGAAGTGCTAGGCTCGGCGCCCTCTCCAAGCCGGCGCCCAGGTCACATGCCCCCCTAGCCCCCCCCTAGTTGCGGCCATGTCCATACAATTGCCGTCAGCTCTATACAATTCCCTGTATCATTTCTCCCCACATTTTGCTCCCTTTACAACCTGACACACTATGCCCCCTTTACACTGCCCTCCACATATAGGTCTTTTCGCAGTGTCCCATGCAGACTTCTGCTTGAAAATCTTGCCCATTTTGCACTTGCAATCCTTGCCCTTTGCATCTGTTCGCTGCACCTGATCTACTTGCCGAAATTGCTCTCTTCCAAATTAAATTATCTCCTTGTACTTTGAACACATTTACTTTTGCATCATTTCCTTATGCACATTATTTACTAATTAATTTGTTCCATGCACAATCAAATCCCCCCTTTCTCCTGCCCCATCTCCCTCCTTCTTTTACTGCCCCATCTGCTCCTGCCTTATCCCCTCTCCTCAGCAGCATGGTGCCTCTTTCCCCTCTTCCCAACTCCAGTCTGTCGTCTCTCCCTTTCCCCATCTCCCCTAGCTCACATTCCAGGTAATCTCCCAGTAGAGCCATAAATGGCTCCAGGCAGGATGCAGCAAGTTAAAACTGCGGCCAAACTTCTGAAAATGCTGTTTTCAGAGGTTTTGCTAATTTTTCTCATATGCACCAAGCTCCAGAGTGCAATACATTTTGGAGCTTGGATGCGGTGGGTAACGCCAATTGGATCCCTCCCAGCAACCCCGTGGCATGTGTGTCACTCGATGCATGCGCAGAAGGACTCCCAGATCCTATAGAATCTATAAGCGTAAAAAGGAACGCAGTTTTCAAATACATTTTTATTGCTTAAAAGACACCCAAAAGCTTTTTTGACCGTTGAAATGTAAAGGCGACTCATAATCTGTCATAATCAATTTGAAATAAAAAATCCCGATATATTCAAAACATCTTTACAAAATATTTAAATCTTTATTAAAGTACACTGGCATTCAGTAGCACTTTCCTCTCCAGTGAGGTCCACAGATGTCTCCCTACTTAGCGGCATCCTAACTCAGCAGCTGGCAGCCTAACGCTACAAGCAATGGGCTGCTCAGTCATGTGCATGTGTGACAGCCAGTCTGTGCATGTGCATAACTGTTTCCCCCGGCAGGGAGCCAGCAATACCAGGAAGGCTTCGCTGAAGCTGGAAAGGGAGCGCTGGGTCCCCATTGCCAGCAGTGGGGACTATACCACTCTTGCAATCTATAGATGGTGAGAGCAGTACAGGGGCAATCATTACTAAACAGTTTACTGCTGTTTGTTGAATAGTGAAAGTAGGACATAACCCCTTAAGCGAGTGCTAAAGGGGTTACGCATCATTGATAAATGGGGCCCACTGTGTATCAAAAAGGTGCAAATTTGTATGTGAAGGCTCATATAAGCACTTCTGCAAAGTATGTCCATTGGGGCTAATTCAGACCTGATCGCTGCTGTACGTTTTCGCACAGCAGCGATCAGGTCTGAACTGCGCATGCACCGGCGCTGCAGTGCATCTGCACATGCCAGACAGCCGACGGCTGTCTCAGCCCTGTGATCACCTGATTGACAGGCAGATGCAGTCGCTGGGCAGGAGGGGGCAGGCCGGCGGTGTTTGGCCGTTGTTTAGGGGACGCGATCCGGGCAACGCAGGTGTGCCTGGACCCTTGGAGGGACGGGCCGTGGCGGCTGCATGACGTCACACGTAGCTGCTGCGACCCTCACAGCGACGAGTAGCTCCTGCTAGTGCGCAGGAGCTGCGCTAGCAGGGAGCTACTCTTCCAGTAGCTTTTGTACTTGTGCGAGTAGGTCAGGCCTGACATGTGGGGCGGACTATCCCTGTGCTGGGCATTCCCCCGCATGTCTGTGTGACTGATCATAGATGTGCTAAATTTAGCACATCTACGATCAGGTCTGAATTAGGCCCATAGTACTGCAGATATGTCGGATGTGTTTACAAAAGCCCAGACACAGAATCCCCCAACCATCCCACTTTTGTTGAAACTGTCCTGTTTTCGGGCATTGCTCTGCTGTCTCACCTGCAGGCTGCAGTGTCCCACAGGTAAAGTTTGGGAAGGAACTCTGCAGGGCAGAGAAGCAGTGAATGAAAAGCTGCACACATGTGCATGGCATCCAAACACTGTAGAGAGAAGCCTGGGGTAGCCCAGCAGCTTGGGAAGTGTTGAGCATGTCCCCAGTGTAATGCAGAACAGAGGCATGGCGTGTGGCCATGCACACAATGTAACGTGAAACGTGATGCACGCACTAGTCAGAGTGCTCACACCGAAATGCTGGGATATATGACAATACAAGTTTCATAGAGCATTTTCTCATTCATTTAATTTAATTTAAGTGGGGTTTCCAGTGTACAGAAACCCTACTGCAGTATATGGTCTATGAATGTGTTATTGATATGAATGGGAGGAACTCAGCTATTATATAAATAAATAAAAACTCCACAACATTAGTGCACTGGGTGTCATTCTGGTATATTATTGCTTATTGGATTGTACTCAGCATGCGGTTTCTTAAATCCCCTTTCCATTCCCTGTCCCTCTTTCCTTGTTGTTTTCCCTCCCATTGCTTTGTCTGATATAACAGTTCTGAGTCTCACTTATTAGTATGTGTAAGACTCATTTAAGTGTTATGGCTTACCTGATCTTTTTGTGTCTTTGTATTATTGGTTACCTAAGTGATAATTGCGAGTCAATTCTTGTTATTTGTCTTTGTGCACAAGTTTTATTATATAGTTCAAAGACTGGTCTTGTTTGAACCACTGCCTTTATAATTACTATTGATATACATATCTTATTGCATACTCCTGTTATTTTGTGTATCTATCTTTTCTTGTCTGCTTTTTGAAAATCCAATCAATTACTGCATATTTACAAACAAAAAAGAGAAGACGCAACATTCTTGCTATCCAATGGACTGAAAAACATTTATTGTTATAGTTGAAGTACTGTACATGCCCAAGTATGCACTGGCAGCAATTGGTTTGATGGTGACACAAGGTTCTACAAGCACTACCAGACATTTTACCTTGATCAGACAATTGTATCCCTTTAGGAAAAACATCAGATGATACACAGTAACACCCCTTTCAGACCGCCAATGGCGGGTCGCACGCGGGAGCCGTACACAGGGGCTTCCCAGGTGCGGCCCACCTGAGCTCTTTCACATCTGCTGTCCCCAACCCGGCATATTGTGGGGTTGGTGACATCAGCGGTGATGCCGCAGGCGGGGGTGGTGCTTGGAGATCAGAGGATCTCCAAGCGCCGCCCGTACATACACTGTGAACTGGAACCAGGTCGCATCGACCTGGCTTTCCCGTTCACACCGCACAGCAAGCCGGGTTGAACGCGCGTTCAACCCTGCTCGCTACACAAGTTGGAAAACCCGGATTATTTATATTTGGCTCTTTCAGACTGCACAGCAACATGTGTTATGTGTGCTGATGTACAATAACCCGTGTTAAAAGCTGGCGGTCTGAAAGGGATATTAGTGGAACCTTGGGCAGAAAAGGGGTGTGGCAATTTAATAACTTTGACTTTTCACGTGATTTTAATTTTTGGGTGTATTTTCTACATTTAACACCATCTGTTGTCATTCAATCACACAGCAAAAGTATTAGCTAGCAATTAAATTGTTTAGGGTAATTTTCTATCTGACGCACAGGACATTTACATACATTCAAAGGGTATATTTACTAAAAGTTGATTTTGGGTCTATTTAAAATTGACCAGAATAGAACCAAAGTCTCCACAAAATGGACTACAGTGTTTCTTATTCCAAATAGCTCATTTTCTAAAATTTTGAGTTCCTTTTTTAAAATTGCTGTGTGATGTGAATTCTATATGAAGTTCTGAAAGTGTTCTATTCATCAAAAATCGACCTGAAATTGATAAAAAAAAATCAATAAAGTTGATAAAAATCGTTCAGAAATTGACCCAAAATAGACAAAATTATACAAAAGCATTTCTATTGGCCAAAACAGGTCACATGCACTGTATTACCCACAAACGCCTTCATTCCTGGGCTAATTTTCATATCCATGATTTTTTAAAAATCATTGCTGTGCCTTTCAGTGCCATGACTTATGCAGAGTACCCCACATGCTTGTCTCCAATGTGTTTCCCAACATATTGAGGTTTCAGACAATTCTACATGATATAAAATCAAATAGAACTATTTCTGATGGTTCTATTGAAAATGGTGATTTTGAGTCGATTTGCAAATCGACTTAGTAAATATGGGTTAGGAATTGAACTCTATGTTAAAGTATTGAAGGTTCTATCGTAGCTCTATTTAAGTATAAAGTTCTATTTTAGTCGATTTTGGATCAGTTTTGAGTTGATTTTGACTTTAGTAAATACCTGTGATACAGAATCAACTGAAAATCAACTGAAAACCAAAATTGCCTTTTTAATAATTATACCCTCAAATCTTACATACACCAGAAAAAAATTCACTATAATGTAGCCATGTAATAAATAAATAAATAAATAGATAAATATTTATATAGCACCTATAATATAAAAATATATAATATAAAAGTTAATGTAAGTGAAATTCATTTATGTTGTTATAGTATATTTATGTCCAATGTTGGTAGTAGTTGACATGTGGTTTATAGCAATAGACAGCTGGTCTGACAGACTTACAGCTGAAGTCTGTCATAGGCTGAGTCCCTACTTGCCGCTCCAAGCCGAATGGAGATAGCCTGCAAGGGCGGCAAGAACAGTGCCTCGAGACACCTATCTGCTTCACGCGCCACGGTAGTAACAGTCAGCCGGGCGGGAAGCTGAGACTCACGCGCTCGCTGTTCTAACCGCGAGCCGCTGGAGACGGGGAGACGCGCTGATTGGCGCCGGGGATGAGAGGCCACCAATGGGGATCTGCCGGTCAGCACGAGCCTGGGGAGGGGGAGAGATAAAAGGGGGCTCCTCAGCGCTGACCGGCAGTCTGCAGATCCCTCGGTCAGTGCGCTGTTCCTACTTGCTATCCCTGCCACTAAGAGCTGTACATTGGGCAGTGGATGAGCAGTGGGACTGTGGCCAGTACCTGAGCAAAATCCTGGGTACAGGCGCATTGGGTAGTGGTGCTGAGGTTTCCCTGGCTGCCACTCATTCTCGCTGTAAACATCCAGTGAGCGGCAGGGAGACTAAAGCAGCTACATCCTATGCATGCCTATAGGTACTATAGCGATGCTCATGACTACACTCACAGCCACTTCACTTGCTGTAAACATAGAGTGGACTGTGGGGAAGGTTATGAGGCAGCAAGCTAGGTACTAAGAGCCAGGTACACCACGGTATCTCTGTCTGCCACAACTATTCGCTGTATACATCAGTGGCAGGCAAAGCGGAGAGAGCCATTCGGTGTTAACGCCATCCTGAGCCCAACCGGGTCAAGGCAGCAGAAGTTCAGCCGATCACCCTACTGCGCCAGAGAGAGAGAGAGGGAGAGCCAGGTGTAGTTGGGACCAAGCTACTGAGGACAGAGTTGAGGGAGAGACAGTGTCAGCAATACCAGCTCAGAGCATCGTAAAGCCGTTTCAGAGGAAGCTGTGAGTCCAGATATTCGTGGACGGGTGAGAACTAAAATTTGCATTCACCTGCAGTACTCACAGACACTTAAGCTATGATATACCACTAGCTCATCTTGAACTTTGACATTTAATGAGATATACCACCAGCTCATCTTGAACTTTGACATTTAATGAGCTGCATGTAAGGACTATAGAGCACTAGTACCAAGAAAGTTTTGAGCCTAATACACAAACATTTTCAATACAACGAGCCACCCTATCCAGTTACAATATAAGGAGTGATTTTCCAAGTATAGTGTGCCTATAAGGAAAACATCTGAAGTACACAGTCAGGCAAGCTCAATGATACTTTGGTAACTTTAAAAGACACATAAATTGTATCAGTGCTGTTTGGCTCAACAAAGTAACTATATATATTCTGGGAGCACTGCCAGACTTTCCATATATTGGATACAGTAGTAAAGGAAACAAAACTGATACAGATACTGTTTGGCTAGGTAAGAATAATTTACCCTGTGGAATCCACCAAGTCAGAATAACATGTTCTACGAGAACATATGAAAATTCAATTAACATATTTATCTCTAAAACGAGATTGGAAGGAGTTCAGCACACAAACTGATTTATTGAACAGCAACAAAGGATATGCCCTTGTAATAATATATATATATATATATATGAGATATTAAGACTTGAATACAGTTTTGTAAAATTACTGAATAGTAATCCAACCCTGATGTATATATGAAGTATGTTATGCATAACATTTAGTATTGCAATCCAGGTGTACACCTAGGAATATTTTTATATATCTGCCTAGGCAATATTCGGTAGCTACCAAAAGGTAATTTTTTTTGTATTGCATGCAGGTAAAACTGTATAGGCCTTGAGGGTAGGATTAGAAGGGAACGTGCGACTTACAAAAATGTATTTTCTTGTCAAATTACAATTTTTGTGATATTATATTATCATCACTATTAAAATTGTTACTTTTGTTTAAACACAAGAAAGCAGTGTGTAGGGTGTTAATATTAGCTGGGTGTTAATATTATCTATTAAATTGAAATATTACTAGCTGCCCCAAGCCAGCCTAATAAAAAAAATAATATATATCATCTAGAGTTAAGCTTGGGTGGAGGCACTGAATGTCAATAGTTTAGTAGTGTATAGCACATTATCAGTATACGTAACCAAGGGTTACATAGTGGAGGCACTGCTGAGATCCCAATTAATAGGAGTACCCCCATTGCATCAGCTTAAACTAAAAGGTAGTCAGTATGGAAAGTATAACAGGGAAAGATATTTTCCTTTGGAGTTAGCAGAAAAGGAAAAACCCACGTAAATGCATAGCTGTAGTGGGAAACTTCTCGGAATTCTCAGATGCAGATGTTATTTCTCAAATAGGTACTCTATTTGGTGTAGTACAACCCCAAGTGATTGATAAATGGAGAGGGGAATTGGGAATGGTATGCGCCATTTTGATAGAGACTAAAAATGAATTAGATCCCTATTTAATCCCTGCAATGATGATGGCAGATAAAGATACTGGTAGGCGTTGGAGCATTATTATACCTGCAGTAAGTGAGGGTGATGACAGAATCATAGACGCATCTACAGGGGATGTTAATGTAGGACAAAGAGAGAGTAATGGGAATAGTGCTGAGGGAGTAGAAGATAATAATACTCCAGTAAATACAAATGAGGAAAAACTAGGATCCCAATTTGAGACTATAGTGGACAGAGTTGTCACGCAATTAGAACGTTGGCACTATGAAGGAAGTTACCGTAGATTAAGGGTGTTTTCAGGGTTGCAGCCTGTACCTCAAGGGGAGGAAACATATGAGGTATGGAAAGAAGCAGCCATTCAGCAAACGGAAGAGTGGCAATGTCCTGATCACATAAAACATCAGAGGGTGGTAGAAAGTTTGCGTGGGCCAGCAATGGGAGTAATCCAAGCGGCAAGGAGAAGTAATCCCAAAGCCACTCTTGAAACGTACTTTGAGGCATTAGATTATGCCTATGGAACATTAGAGGATGTAGGGGACCTAATATCCAGGCTACACCATACATTTCAGGAGACTGGAGAAAAGTTAAGTACTTATCTGTTCCGGTTAGACAGATTGTTATACAAGATAATAGAGAAAGGGGGAATGAAGAAAACAGAAGTAGATGAGAACAGGGTGAAACAGTGATTGAGAGGTGCTTTAACTAAAGACCCTATTGCACAAAAGTTGAGGTGCTCAGAGATAAGTAAATCCCCTCCAACTTTCAATGAATTGATGAAAGAAATTAAAATGGAGGAAACAATGATTGATATGCGGGAACGCACAGTCAAGAAAGTAAAAGTAGTATGTCCAACTGTGGAAAGTAGTATATTAGAGGAGAAGATTTGTAAAATGATTGAAGAACAGAATAAAAAGATAGACCAATTCATATCTTCACAGAGCAGAGCAAACGTACCTCAAAGTAATACTAATGTTAATTATCCTCCAGTGCGAGGTATGGGAAGGGGGTATAGGTATAGACAAAGAGGCTGTTACACATGTGGAGAATTAGGACACAGAGCTGCTGAATGTAGTCAAAGTCTAGGAAACCAAACAAATACTGATCAGGTCACGGAAAGGGGAAACAGACGAGGGCGGCCTATGACCCCCGCACTGGCCCCCTAGATATCAGCATAAATGCAATGGGGAATTCGTGGTGGAGTGGAGTATTGCCAGAAGGTATATTAGGACCCATCCCAATGACAGAGGCTAGAATTAATGGACATCCTTGCGAGGTACTGCTTGATAGCGGTTCACAAGTATCTATTATATTTGAACCATGGTATAGAGATAAGTTATCAGAGGTACCACTAAAACCTTTAACTGGATTAGTGATATGGGGATTAAGTACAGAAAGGTACCCATATTTGGGATACATAGAGACAGAAATTGAATTTATAAATTAGTCCAGTAGAGATGCGGTGTTAATACCATTCATTGCACTTATATGCCCCGAAGTACCTCAGGGAGGAGAGGATGTCTCTATAATTGTAGGAACTAATACACAATTGTATGGTGCCCTTATGGAATGGTGCAGCAGTAAAAAATCACAGCACCCTGTGACCACATCTGTTGCACTTGTACAATCTGAATGTGAGGAAATAAGGGATGAATTTAACATGTGTTTTGATGGGAGTAGTATATCAGAAGGAGAAAGACACAAATTGATTCAAAGCCTGAAAGAGAAAGAGGGGGTTTATTCCAGGGGAGAATGGGATTTGGGCAGAGTAAAAGGAGTAGATCATCAAGTAAAATTGACAAACGATACTCCATTCAGAGAGAGATCCCGCCGAATTGCCCCAGCAGATTTTGAAGATGTACGAACCCATTTAAAAGGATTAGTAGAAAACCAAGTTATTATTGAGTCTAAGAGTTCCCATGCATCACCAATAGTAATAGCACGAAAGAAAAATGGGAAGCTCAGAATGTGTGTAGATTATAGGACTCTTAATCAACGAACAGTACCGGACCAATATGTAGTTCCTAAAATAGACGAGGCCTTAGACTGCCTACAAGGGAGTTGCTGGTTTTCAGTGCTAGATCTTCGTAATGGATTCTACCAAATACCCATGTGTTCAAAGGATAGAGAAAAAACAGCTTTTATTTGTCCTTTGGGATTTTTTGAATTTTTAAGTATGCCCCAGGGGATTAAAGGTGCTCCAGCTACTTTTCAAAGGACAATGGACAAAATAATTGGGGATATGAATTACAGAGAAGTCATTGTATATCTAGATGACATTATAGTGTTTGGTAACAGCTTGGAAGAGCATAATAGGAGATTGTTGAAAGTGCTGGACAGATTGATAGAAGGGGGATTGAAATTGTCTCTGGACAAATGTAGGATGTGCCAGTCCTCTGTTAAATACCTGGGGCATATTGTAAGCAAAGACGGGGTATCCACAGATCCATCTAAAGTCGAGGCAGTGAACAAATGGCCACAACCCACAAAATTGAAGGAATTAAGGTCATATTTGGGATTTTGTGGATATTATAGACGGTTTGTACCAAATTACTCTAAAATAGCAAAACCTCTTACTGATCTTACTAAAGGGTATCCTAGTAAACAGAATCAGAGGGGGAAAGGGAAAGTAGAACCCACTCAGTTTAAATTCAAAGTGAATGATTTGTTCGGAGACAGGTGGACACCTGCATGTGAAGAAGCATTTCTGAATTTAAAGCAGTGTTTAACAAATGCTCCCATACTGGCATATGCTAATCCTAAATTACCATATGTGGTACATGTAGATGCTTCACTAGAAGGGATAGGAGGGGTATTGTACCAGAAATGTTCCGATGAACTTAAACCTTTATCGTTTGCCAGTAGAGGATTGTCAAAAAGTGAAAGGAGGTATCCAACCCATAAATTGGAGTTCTTGGCCCTTAAATGGTGTATAGTGGAGAAATTCCATGACTACCTGTATGGAGTCACTTTTGAAGTGCATACAGACAACAATCCCCTCACTTACATTCAGACCACCGCTAGATTAGATGCTACTGGTCACCGGTGGTTAGCGGCATTGGCAATATATGATTTTAATTTAAAATACCGTCCTGGCATAAATAATATTGATGCTGATAGTCTGTCACGAATCTCAGGCCAATTAGCTGAAAATACCCGTAGTGAAGAGTGGGTAGAGGTGCCAGCTGGGGAAATAAAAGGCATTTGTCGAGAAACTTGTGTGGCACAAAATGCAATGCCTAAACATGAAGGATATATATCTATGTTAGGAGCAAAATCAAATGTATTGCCTTTATCCTACTGCTGGATAAGCAAAATGGAAATGGAGGGGTTACCCAGAATTAGACAACAGCAAATGAGGAAGGAGCAATGTCAAGACCCTCAAATAGGGTATGTAATTTCTCAATTAACTGGTAAAAGGTGTACAAGACATTCGAATGTGAGCAAGAGAGACAGAGATCTGCTATATAGGCAACGTAAAAATTTGATTATGAAAGATGGGTTGCTCTATAGGAAAAAACAGAAATTCGGAAAGCGGGAGGGATACCAGCTGGTGCTGCCTAAGAAATTCAGAGAAATGGTGCTGCAAGCTCTACATGACAAACACGGTCACTTGGGAAGTGATAAAACTGCTGGATTAGTGACAGATAGATTTTATTGGCCAGGGATAGAGAAAGATGTTGAAACCTATTGCAAAACATGTGGAAACTGCATTACATGTAAAACTCTTCCAACAAAAGTGGCACCATTAGTTACTGTTCGCAGTAGTGGGCCTATGGACTTAGTTTGTATGGATTATTTAACTTTAGAGGTAGAACCGGAAAAGAAATGTCATATATTAGTGGTAACAGACCATTTTACGCGTTATGCACAAGCATATGTGACACCTAATCAGAGAGCTGTGACAGTGGCTAATACCTTGTGGGAGAAATTTTTTATCCACTATGGATTACCCAACAGATTACACTCAGATCAGGGGAGGGAGTTTGAGAGTAAACTCATAGAAGAACTGTGTAACTGCTGTGGAGTTGCAAAGTCTCGAACCACTCCATATCACCCGCAAGGAAATCCCCAGCCAGAAAGATTCAATAGAACTTTACTTAACATGTTGGGAACATTGAACCCTTTTGATAAGTGGCATTGGAAGAGGCATATTAATCGGCTGGTCCATGCGTACAATTGTACTAGAAATGAGACAACAGGTCATTCACCTTATTACTTAATGTTCTGAAGAGAAGCAAAACTCCCCATTGACATCAGTTTAGGAGTGACTCCCATTAAGAAATCACCTATTTCTCACACTAAATATGTAGAAAAGCTGCGTCAAGAACTAGATCAAGCATATGAATTAGCAACACAAATTGCTAGTAAACTGGAAAATAAAAATAAAACATGTTACGAGAGGAATATAAGAGATGTGGAATTAGTTCCTGGAGACAGGGTGTTGTTGAGACGGCTTGGGGTTAATAGGAAATTTAAAATTTCCAATAGATGGAGAGAAGACCCTTTTATAGTAGTTGAAAAGTTTGTGGATTTACCAGTGTATAAAATCAAACCAGAGTCAGGAGAGGATATACTCCTTACATATCATAGACAACATCTGTTACCAATAGGAAGAGAGGTACGCTTGGATGGATGTAGAGGGAACAGTAACAGTTTCATCCCAAAAGAAAGTAGTGAAGTAAGTAGAGTGACATCTGAACCAGAAATAGAGAGTGAACTAGAAGAAGAAGATGCAGGGTATGGTTGTTATTATAAAGATATTGACACTACTTTTGATAATGCTATTAAACTGTCGAATATTGAGATGCAGCCTGAACTTATTCAGGAGAATAAAGTTGACAGGGATAGACAAGAAAATGATCCAGAGCATGGTGTTAGGGACATTTCACTCTTGGAAAATGTAGACGAAAGGGAAGAAGAAGATATATTTTTAGACTGTGAAACCGAATCACAGTCGCAACCCAGTAATATTGATGTAATACATGAAGGGAGAACAAGGGAGCGTTCAAAAAGGGTGCGGCATCCACCTCTAATCCTAACATATGACCAGTTGGGGAGACCAACTGAGACTTATAGGGATACATGGCATTGAAATATTATTTTATTTAATAATTATTGATGGTGATCTTAGTTCAAGAGATTTCTTTAGTTTAAAGATCACCAGAGGGAGAATGTAGCCATGTAATAAATAAATAAATAAATAGATAAATATTTATATAGCACCTATAATATAAAAATATATAATATAAAAGTTTATGTAAGTGAAATTCATTTATGTTGTTATAGTATATTTATGTCCAATGTTGGTAGTAGTTGACATGTGGTTTATAGCAATAGACAGCTGGTCTGACAGACTTACAGCTGAAGTCTGTCATAGGCTGAGTCCCTACTTGCCGCTCCAAGCCGAATGGAGATAGCCTGCAAGGGCGGCAAGAACAGTGCCTCGAGACACCTATCTGCTTCACGCGCCACGGTAGTAACAGTCTGCCGGGCGGGAAGCAGAGACTCACGCGCTCGCTGTTCTAACCGCGAGCCGCTGGAGACGGGGAGACGCGCTGATTGGCGCCGGGGATGAGAGGATACCATTGGCGATCTGCCGGTCAGCACGAGCCTGGGGAGGAAGAGAGATAAAAGGGGGCTCCTCAGCGCTGACCGGCAGTCTGCAGATCCCTCGGTCAGTGCGCTGTTCCTACTTGCTATCCCTGCCACTAAGAGCTGTACATTGGGCAGTGGATGAGCAGTGGGACTGTGGCCAGTACCTGAGCAAAATCCTGGGTACAGGCGCATTGGGTAGTGGTGCTGAGGTTTCCCTGGCTGCCACTCATTCTCGCTGTAAACATCCAGTGAGCGGCAGGGAGACTAAAGCAGCTACATCCTATGCATGCCTATAGGTACTATAGCGATGCTCATGACTACACTCACAGCCACTTCACTTGCTGTAAACATAGAGTGGACTGTGGGGAAGGTTATGAGGCAGCAAGCTAGGTACTAAGAGCCAGGTACACCACGGTATCTCTGTCTGCCACAACTATTCGCTGTATACATCAATGGCAGGCAAAGCGGAGAGAGCCATTCGGTGTTAACGCCATCCTGAGCCCAACCGGGTCAAGGCAGCAGAAGTTCAGCCGATCACCCTACTGCGCCAGAGAGAGAGAGGGAGAGCCAGGTGTAGTTGGGACCAAGCTACTGAGGACAGAGTTGAGGGAGAGACAGTGTCAGCAATACCAGCTCAGAGCATCGTAAAGCCGTTTCAGAGGAAGCTGTGAGTCCAGATATTCGTGGACGGGTGAGAACTAAAATTTGCATTCACCTGCAGTACTCACAGACACTTAAGCTATGATATACCACTAGCTCATCTTGAACTTTGACATTTAATGAGATATAGCACCAGCTCATCTTGAACTTTGACATTTAATGAGCTGCATGTAAGGACTATAGAGCACTAGTACCAAGAAAGTTTTGAGCCTAATACACAAACATTTTCAATACAACGAGCCACCCTATCCAGTTACAATATAAGGAGTGATTTTCCAAGTATAGTGTGCCTATAAGAAAAACATCTGAAGTACACAGTCAGGCAAGCTCAATGATACTTTGGTAACTTTAAAAGACACATAAATTGTATCAGTGCTGTTTGGCTCAACAAAGTAACTATATATATTCTGGGAGCACTGCCAGACTTTCCATATATTGGATACAGTAGTAAAGGAAACAAAACTGATACAGATACTGTTTGGCTAGGTAAGAATAATTTACCCTGTGGAATCCACCAAGTCAGAATAACATGTTCTACGAGAACATATGAAAATTCAATTAACATATTTATCTCTTAAACGAGATTGGAAGGATAATTCTTATAAAACACAGCGCTTACTAAACCACCAAGCAAACCATAAAATTGTCAATTAATGACCACTATTTAGTTAATATCCGGTTTTTGCAGCTCCTAATGGTGGTACTGTTCCACCAAATAAAACAGACAATTATACAATAAACAAACAAGGAGCGCTGAAACCAGATATAAAAAATATATTTTGTACAGCTTTATTAAAATATAATCCACATATATGACCACATTTAAAATAAATATAAGAATTACTTAAATCCTGTGCCTCTGACTCAATATAAATGTCCGTTAAGTTTTTTATATAAATCCATCCATATATGTACTGAGGTAAGTCTATATCAATTTCTCATGAGGATATATTTGGCATCCAAATTATATAGTCTCTGTGACCCAGTTTCTTATAACCACATATGCATGTGTGTCCACGGGGGAGAGCGCTGTGATGTTTAGATGTCTCCAGCGGTATGCTACGACCCCGAATTAGCAGTGTGAGCTGATGGATACTCACGGCAGCAGCAGCTGTGATAGTAAGATGTCTCCAGCGGTATACTGCGACCCCGGAATGATATAGCTGCAATGTGAGCTGATGGATACTCACAACTGCCGCAGCTTGTGATGAGCGGGGAGCGTGCCTCTTTAGCCAGGTCACGCTTCAGCAAAAACCCCGATTAGCGGCTCGCCGGCCAATGATGCAGCCACAGAGAGAAGTGAGGAGTCGTCAGACAACAGGATTCAGGTGATAAGTGCCCTCCTTACGCGTTTCTCCGCCAGTAGGGCATGCGGTTTCGTCAGACGAAACCGCATGCCCTAGTGGCGGAGAAACGCGTAAGGAGGGCACTTATTGAGTCAGAGGCGAGCCGCTAATCGGGGTTTTTGCTGAAGCGTGACCTGGCTAAAGAGGCACGCTCCCCGCTCATCACAAGCTGCGGCAGTTGTGAGTATCCATCAGCTCACATTGCAGCTATATCATTCCGGGGTCGCAGTATACCGCTGGAGACATCTTACTATCACAGCTGCGGCTGCCGTGAGTATCCATCAGCTCACACTGCTAATTCGGGGTCGTAGCATACCGCTGGAGACATCTAAACATCACAGCGCTCTCCCCCGTGGACACACATGCATATGTGGTTATAAGAAACTGGGTCACAGAGACTATATAATTTGGATGCCAAATATATCCTCATGAGAAATTGATATAGACTTACCTCAGTACATATATGGATGGATTTATATAAAAAACTTAACGGACATTTATATTGAGTCAGAGGCACAGGATTTAAGTAATTCTTATATTTATTTTAAATGTGGTCATATATGTGGATTATATTTTAATAAAGCTGTACAAAATATATTTTTTATATCTGGTTTCAGCGCTCCTTGTTTGTTTATTGAGATTGGAAGGAGTTCAGCACACAAACTGATTTATTGAACAGCAACAAAGGATATGCCCTTGTAATAATACATATATATATATATATATATGAGATGTTAGACTTGAATACAGTTTTGTAAAATTACTGAATAGTAATCCAACCCTGATGTATATATGAAGTATGTTATGCATAACATTTAGTATTGCAATCCAGGTGTACACCTAGGAATATTTTTATATATCTGCCTAGGCAATATTCGGTAGCTACCAAAAGGTAAATTTTTTTTGTATTGCATGCAGGTAAAACTGTATAGGCCTTGAGGGTAGGATTAGAAGGGAACGTGCGACTTACAAAAATGTATTTTCTTGTCAAATTACAATTTTTGTGATATTATATTACCATCACTATTAAAATTGTTACTTTTGTTTAAACACAAGAAAGCAGTGTGTAGGGTGTTAATATTAGCTGGGTGTTAATATTATCTATTAAATTGAAATATTACTAGCTGCCCCAAGCCAGCCTAATAAAAAAAATAATATATATTATCTAGAGTTAAGCTTGGGTGGAGGCACTGAATGTCAATAGTTTAGTAGTGTATAGCACATTATCAGTATACGTAACCAAGGGTTACAATAGTAACCTGTTCCTTCTGGAATTAATAAAAACTGCATGGGACTCACAGAATTGTATTTTGAACACTTTACCTTCTATCATTACTTTACATTACAATAACTGTAGAGAATTTTATTCTTGCATATATTTTCTACCAACGAAGCATTTAAGTCTTGGACACCAGAAAACCAAAAATATTTGTGGTATAGAAAAAGTTCATGTACTTGAATGTATGCAAATGTCCCGTGCATCAAACAGAGAAACGCCCTTTAACCACTTGCCTGACATAGTCGCATCAGATGCAACCACACCAGGCAGTGTTTTAACTGACCTGGTCGCACAGGATGTGACTATTCAGAAAAACAGTGTTAGCAGAGGCAGGGAAGGGAAACTTCCCTCCGCTGCTGCTGTCAGAGGGAACGGGAGGTCCCTCTGCCTCCCTGCACCCTCCCTTTAGTGTTGCCGTTCTGCCGATCATTGCTGATCCATCAGCACGGCAGGAGCCCCCACCCAGCGGCTGCAGACAATGGCAGCCACTGGGAAAGTGTAAAACAACCCCCAGCCCCTCCAAGCCACCCCCAGACCCTCCCTGTGTACCTGGCAGCTGTCTTGGGGGTAAAAAGAAATGTCGCGATGGTCGCGATGTTACCGATGTTCCTATGTTACAGATCTTCCCGACCAATATTCCGATGTTTGAGAAATGTAGGTTTTTTTAAATTAAAAAACATTTTTTTCTTTTTTTTAACTAAAATCATTTTGGATAAGGTTTTTCACCTACTGTATTTCGCTCATTTAAAAAAAAAAACAATTTCAAAGTGTTTTTTTTTGGGGGGGAAATCGTCATTTAAGTGGTTAAATAATTTATGTATAATATAAAGACATAGCAACAATCACAATGGGGAAATTATTTTAAAATAAGTGTGAGATAAGCTGATATTAAACCGAATAATACTTTTTGTGAATGTCTTTCTTTAGGAATATTCTGATGGCTATTAAAGTCAAATTTAAACATTGTTCACTATATGCTTTAAATATGCTTTAAATTAGAAACAGTAGCTAATGCTACTTAAGTTATATTTGTGAAATACCATTTATATATTTATTCATGAGTTAACAATATTGCAACATTTATTACATCTGTCTGGCTACTTTTAGGACACCTTACTTCCCAATACATTTCAGATATATACAGCCCTGGGTGTTAGGTACCTACAGGAACATGAGTTTAAAGTAAGCATTATTCCCCATTCACACAGAAAACCAATTTACCGGGTAAAGCACTTTCACCCGGTAATTTGTGGATAAAGATTGGTGCCTTTTCTATGTGAAAGGGTCAACCCGGGTCAAAATTCCCGGGAATTTGACCTTGGTTTTTACCAGGGTCGAAGACCCAGCAATTGTGAATCTGTTGATCTGCAAATAACCGGGTAGAACTGCTTCAAGCGGTTATTTGCTTTACCGTGTGCTGGGACAGGAAAAACAACCAAGCACTCAAATGACAGGCAAATGCCGGGATTTTCACACTTTTCTGTTTGAGCTAGACAAGAGTAGGTTCATTATGAAGTGGGTAAAGAAAACATAGAGGTAAGATTGTAGAGAGCCCTGAAAAGGGCAGGCAGTACAGGTATAACCATACCTCCCAACACTGTCCTGGAGGCAACCAAGGACATTTTAGCAGCAGTACACATGCCTTCCCAGTGCTTCTGAATCACTAGTCAACCATAAACCACGTCTCTTTCCCTAAAACAACCATGAATTGACAACAAGCACCTCAAATGTGATAACTTATTGAACTTTCATGCCAAAATTGGAAAAGAATGATAAAACATCTGTGGATGTAGCTGATGTTATGTGTGTGGTTTATGAGTGGGCTGAGTGTGACAGGTGCTCAAGATGGACCTATTCAGAAAATGATAAAATTATTACCTTCCACTTCCTCCTCATCTCTGTAACAAATAAAAAAGAAAAACAAGATTATGAAAGGCATGAAAAGGCTGTGGCAAGACTAAAGTCATGAATGAGCTGTGACAAGATTAAAGTCATTAATGAGCAATCTGCTGCATGTTTAAATTGTATCTTTAGGTAAAAAGAAATTAGAATACACCTGCAGATTATCTCTACTTATTGTACTGTAATGTTAGTTAGGTAATTGGGTGATAAAGAATTATAGCATTGCCACAGGCATCTGCTTTTGTAATAGATTGCCTGTGCATATGATTTGTTGTAATTGATAAATTGGAATTGTTGCATGACTCTTTGTCAAGTCTTAGATTTTTGGTATGTAAGCTTGTTTTTTTTTTTTGTAAGATGATTTATTGCTAGCCATTTTTGGGTTAGGGTACTTTGGAGTTTGGCTGCAATTCAACATCCCACAGAAGCTCCTGCTCCTCTTCTACTCCGCGATTGTGGAGTCGGTACTGTGCTCCTCGATACTCGTATGGTACAGCTCGCCAGCGCGAGGGACATATGCAGGCTCCAAAAGGTGGTCAGAACCGCAGAGAAGATCATCGGGGCCGACCTTCCCTCAGTCCAGGACCTGTACTTGTCCAGAGCTAAAAAGCGGGCAATGAAGATAGTAAAAGACCAGCTACACCCTGGCCACAGCATGTTTAACTTGCTTCCTTCAGGCAGGCGTTACAGGGCTGTCCCCGCCAGATCCACCAGAAGCCTCAAAAGTTTCTTTCCCCAAGCTGTCCGCCTGCTGAACTCCTGAACATTGACTGACTAGACGTACATGTAACTCACTTGTGTCCCTACGGTATACCTATCTGTGTAACTTTACTTGCCCCCCCCCCTCCCCCCCACACACACACACACACACCTGCTTACCTGTTACCTACTTGGCTGTTGTATAGCAAACCGAAGACAAATTCCCAGTATACGTAAGTATACCTGGCCAATAAAGCTGATTCTGATTCTGATTCTGATTATTGCATTCACATGTTTGGTCGAATTATTTAAAGAGCATTATAGAGGTTTTGCCGATAGATGCTTGTGTCCATCTATTCTAAGTACAACTATTCAAAGTATACTGTAGATACAATTTAAAACGTAATTTTGACATTAAACCAAAGGAAAACAGAAAAATAACATTGTAACCCAAAATCTGGAACAATGAAGAACTGCTTTTAGGCAACAAATGTCAATCCACTTCCTGTACTCTTCACGGGTGGTCTTCTGTTTGCCGGCGGTCGGGCTCCCGGCGCTCAGTATACCGGCGCCGGGAGCCCGACCGCCGGCTTACCGACACTTATTTTCCCTCGTGGGGGTCCACGACCCCCATAGAGGGAGAATAAAATAGTGTGGCGCGCGTAGCGCGCCACCGTGCCCGTAGCGTGGCGAGCGCAGCGAGCCCGCAAGGGGCTCATTTGCGCTCGCCAAGCTGTCGGTAAGCCGGCGGTCGGGCTCGCGGCGCCGGGATGCTGGTCGCCGGGAGCCCGACCGCCGGCCACCCGTAGTGAACCCCTCTTCACAACAAACAACTCCAGCCTGAGTAATCTCATCACTTAATCTGTGTTAGGAACGCTGCAAGACCTTTCCACTTCATCTGCAACTACTTATATTTGTGCTTTTAGTTTACTACATGCATCTGAATGCACAGCTGTAATTTTACCTTTATAGATTTTTGAAAGTCCTATCAGAATTACAATTGCTTTTTCCCTACCCTCACAACTTCTCAATTCTAGCAGTCTACTTTAAAATACAATGTATTCAACCTAATAATCTTGTACTTTCACCTGCACTCCGGGAATTCTACTGTTATTTCTGTATCATAGTCTCCTCTACTATTTCCAATTTTTCACCACCCATTTATCTCATCCATACTATGTCCAGGTTTTCATTACCCCCCCTCCCCCATCACTCATTGTCTACCTAATCTATTATTTTGCCCCCTCCCCCCAACTCTATCTTTCCCCCCTAGTCTTCTGCATCTCCTTTTATCTCTCCTCCTGTCTTCCATACACTCCTCTGCTTCCCTTCCCCTTCTCTCCTGTTACCCCTCTTTAAGTCATTTCTGCCTCACCATGGCCTACTACTCCACCACCCGGCCATGCTCCTTCCCCCCTTTCCTTGTCACTTCAACACACCTCCATCTGCATCACACTGCACTCCCTTCCTGCCCTCCTCCTGCAGTTTAGCCTCCTAGTTTAAGAGCCCGCAACAACACTACACCTGCTTTATCCCTGCAATCCTAATTAATCTCACCTCAACACTACAATAACCCTGATAATCTCATTCACATCTCGCCTAAAGACTTTCTCCCTCTCTCCTGTGCCCTCTGAAATTCCAGATCTGTCTGTAACAAACTGGTCCCTACCCATGATCATTTCATCTCCAACTCACTGGACCTCCTAGCCATTTCAGAAACCTGGATTTCCCCATCTGACACCACTTTTTCTGCTCTTCTTACCACTGGGGGCCTCATAATCACACACACCCCGGCTCAGCGGTCGTCCTGGTGGCAGTGTTGCTGTACTTCTTTCCTCCAGATACTCCTACCAATTCATACCCCCAGAACCACCCATTACACTTTATACATTTGAGGTCTATGCTAAAACTTAATAAGATATTTTTATTTGTTAACTAGCTGAACCTCCTGACATTGCCTGTGTTTAAACCTTCCAGTTATTAAGTTATCAATGAGTTGGATGTAACTGTCAACATATTAAAAATATTTAGTAACTTAGTAGCTCCTCCAACACACCCATGAGGTAGTTGCCTAGTATGTCATTATTGTTTATGGGGTGTCAGAAGCCCTGATACCCAGCTTTTATTTCTGTTCAGATTTATAATCACTTTTCTATTGCAAGATGAGTTTAAAGTTTTCTGTCACAACTGAGTTCTGAGGCTGACCTAGGGAAGCCTCAGACATAGGGGCTGATGTGTATGTGAACCGTGGAGGTTGAAAAGAGTTCAGCACCGTTTTCCCAAATGTGTGACCACAACAACGGAATATATAAAATAAAGTCTGTTTATTGAACACACAGTTTAGACACCTTGGCAGTTCAGATAACTTCAACAGTAGATGTGCAGGGTAAGCTAGCAGTACAGTTCCTATGAGCGCAGTAGTAAAAAAGTACTATGGCTATGCAGGATGCACTGAGACAAAGTCCTTGCAAGACCCAGAGATGGTAAGTCCATTGGCCAAAGCTAACCACTGTATGAGGGAACGAGCTGGTACTTCGCAGCAGATGACACTCTGGTAGCCGGAGTTGGTACAGATGCACAGAAGTAGAAGGGAACTTAGAAGACCTGCCGGGGATGCCGGATGGAACCGGAGAAGACCGAAGGTGTATTGAACTCACCATTGTAGATAGAGTCCGAGGGTGAGTATCGATGGTGAACTGTGGTTCGATGTTGTGTGGTAGATGATAAGCGGATAGATGCTGGAACACCGCAGAAGATGGAGAGTGATACTGGAAGTGATACAAGACACCTCTGAGAGCTGGAAGTGACTCAGGAACACCGCTGGAAGCAAGACTGGAACAACGCTGGAAGCTGGTGATGAAGTCACTGTAGATCACGGAGAGTAATGTTGGTAAGCAATGAGAGCTGGGAGGGATACTGGAACACCGCTGGAAGCTGGAAGCGATACTGGAACAACACTGAAAGCTGGAAGCCGGTGATAGATCACTGCAGATCACAGGAAGCAATGTAGGAACAATGGAGTCAGGCAGCACCACAGAATGGTAACAATGCGGGGTCTCTTTATGTGGAGCGAGGTCACAGGAGCTGGAATACCTGGAAGCACAAGCTGGAACATCCACAAACAGGAGAGACATGCATCACTAGGACAGACAACCAAAGCACTGACGATTAGGCAGCCTTGATGCAGGATATTTATACCAGCTGGGAAGCAGGTATTGGCTGAGCAATTAGGCAGAGTCCAGAGTGCAGCGGATAGGCTGTAAGGTATCATGTGGATGAATCCAAACATGGCTGCGCCCATGTTTTATTCTGGATATAGTTGCCATGACAGTGCTGCCAGGATCACCGAGAGGAGACTGAGGCGATGCTGTTTAGCACGCTGCACGCAGACAGTGCAAGTGGAATTCAGGCATGGAGCACCAGGCCAGTCTCAGGAGGCACTTAGAAGGTAAGAAGTGGTGACTAATTATCCGGATCGTGACAGCACCCCCCCCCCCCCACTTAAGGGTGGCCCCAGGACACCTCTTAGGCTTACGTGGAAATCTGGCATGGAAAGCCTGGACCAACTTGGGTCTTCAGTCCCGTAGCCCTTCCAATCGATCAGGTATTGGAGGTGACCATACTGAAAGCGTGAGTCCAGAATCTTGGTGACCTCGTACTCGACTCCACGTTGAGTCTGAACCTTGGGTGCTGAAGGAAGCATTGACTGAAAATGATTCAGGACCACCGGAATGAGGAGAGAGATATGGAATGTCCTAGGGATTTTTAGGAATGGAGGCAACTTGAGTCTATAGGCGACAGGATTGATGACTTGTTCAATCTGGAAGGGCCAGATATAATGAGGAGCAAACTTCATACTTGGAACCTTCAGTCTCAGATTTTTGGTGGACGGCCAAACACCATCCCCTGGTTTGAGGGCAGGAATTACCTTATGCTTCTTGTCCGCAGAATTCTTGTATCTCAAAGAAGCTTTTAGGAGAGCTTCCCAGATATTCTTCCAGTTTTGGGAAAACTGACGAAGGGTAAGATCAGCTGCAGGTACTGATGTTGCTGAAAGTGGTTGAAACTCAGGGACCTTGGGATGGAACCCGTAGTTGGCAAAGAATGGCGTGGAAGAAGATGAAGAATGATACTGGTTGTTGTGGCAAAATTCGGCCCATGGAAGAAGATGAACCCAGTCATCTTGAGAAGAGGATACATAAATTCAGAGGAAGTCCTGATTCACCCTTTTGGTTTGCCCATTCGTTTGGGGGTGATAGGCAGTAAAAAACTTTAATTTGATTTGGAAATCCGTACACAAACTTTGCCAGAATTTGGCTACAAACTGGACTCCTCTATCGGAGATACAGTAATTTCTTCAGGGATACCGTGTAATTTGAATATCTCTTGAATGAAAACTTGAGCCAGCTTGGAAGCTGACGAAAGACCTGTGAGATGGATGAAATGAGCCATCTTGGTGAACCGGTCAACTACCATTCAGATGGTATTGTACTTATCACACCCAGGAAGGTCGGTAATGAAGTCCATTGATAAATGGGTCCAAGGACGGTGAGGGATTGACAGAAGCACCAGTTGTCCAGAGGGTGACTGGCGTGGCACCTTGTGCTGGGCACACTTGGGGCAGGATGCAATAAACTCTGTAACATCCTTCTTTAGGGTTGACCACCAGTATGATCTGGAAACAAATTTGTAGATTTTCTAAATACCCGTGTGTCCAGCGAAGCAAGAAGAATGTGCCCTTTGCAAGAGCTTTTTTTTCGAGAGCCGGTTTTATGAGGCTTTTCCCTGACAGAGGCATTGAGTCCACTCCCACGGCGGAGAATGCCACTGGGTTGATAATGGGATGCTTACCAGTGGATTCAGACTCATTTTCTTGCTCCCAGGAGTGGGAAAGAGCTTTAGCCTTGTGATTCTGTGACCCTGGACAAAACGAGAATTTAAAGTTGAACCTGGAAAAGAAGAGTGCCCATCTGGCTTGACGAGGATTGAGGCATTGAGCGGCTTTCAGGTACAGGAGATTCTTGTGGTCTGTCAGTATGGTGATAGTATGAGAGGCTCCCTCCAGTAAATATCTCCATTCTTCAAGAGTGAGCTTGATGGCTAGAAGTTCTTGGTCACCTAGGGCATAGTTGCGCTCAGCTGGAGAGAACTTCCACGAGAAGAAGCCACAGGGATGTAAGTGACCATCGTCGGCTCTTTGAGATAAGACTGCGCCAACCCCTACTGATGAGGCATCCGCCTCCAGGGTGAAGGGCAAGCTGATATCAGGTTGTTTCAGGACTGGAACAGAGAAAAATCTTTGTTTAAGAAGATGGAAGGCTTGGGTATCCTCTTCCGACCACTTGGAGGGATTGGCACCTTTCTGTGTGAGAGCGGTGATTGGTGCCACGATAGTAGAGAATCCTCGAATGAACCTCCTGTAATAATTGGCGAAACCCAGGAATCTTTGAACACCTTTGAGTGTGGTGGGTATAGGCCAATCGCGGATAGCCTGGAGTTTCTCAGGGTCCATCTCTAATCCGGAACTGGACACGATGTATCCTAGCAACGGAATTGACTTGACCTCGAAGACACAATTCTCTAATTTGCAATAGAGATGATTGGCACGAAGACGAGACAGGACTTCCTTAACCCAGTAACGATGTTCCTTCAGATAATTGGCGAAGATGAGAATATCATCGAGGTAGACCACAACGTGGTCGGTAGAGGATGTCTCGGAAAATTTTGTTCATGAAATGTTGAAACACAGCTGGAGTGTTGCTGTGACCGAAAGGCATGATGAGGTACTCATAATGTCTGTCACTGGTGTTAAACGCTGTCTTCCACTCATCACGCTTTCGGATACGGATGAGATTGAATGCACCCCTCAGGCCTAACTTGGAAAAGATGGTGGCTCCACTGACATGATCAAATAGCTCGGTGATAAGAGGCAAAGGATACCAGTTTTTCACTGTGATGTTGTTAAGCTCACAATAATCAATACATGGTCGCAGACCACCGTCTTTCTTTTTCACAAAGAATAAGCCTGCGCCAGCTGGAGAAGAGGAAGGCTGGATGAAACCTTTGGCTAGGTTTTCTTTAATGTATTTGTTTCTGGAGGGAAAGTCTGTTTGAACTTAACATGTGGGAATCTGTAGTAATGGCGGTAGAGGTCTCAGAGGGCAGGAGGCACCATTCACTGTGACAGGCGGAACTTGCTGTATAGTTGCCAATACAGTGCTGCCGGGATCACCGAGGGGAGACTGAGGCGATGTTGTACGCACTGCTGCACACAGACAGCGCAGGTGGAGTCTAGGCTTGCTGTGCTGGGCCAGTCTCAGGAGACACTTAGAAGGTAAGAAGTTGTGACTAATTACCCGAATCGTGACATTTTCCTTCTGTTATCAATGTTGTTATTATAAGAATTTTGGGTATACAACATTTTTTGTCTTCTCACCTCCATTTCTGTAAGTGATTTTGGGTCACTGAATTATGGTTATTTCTGTCAGTTATCACAGTTCATTAAAGTTTTCACCCAAATCCATCTTGTGGAAAGCCCAGAACAGGCTCCATTTGTCAAAGTTCTGCCCAGCGTACACTAACAGGAGGTCTGAACGGGACTCCAACCCCCAGGTATGTCTTCTGGGAACCAATGTTGGCACTCTATGAAGTTTTCCTCAAAATCCATCCAGAGGAAGGCCCAGAACAGGCTCCCCAGGTCAAAGTTCTGCTCAGCATACACCAATGGGAGGTCTGACTGAGACTCTAACTACCTAGTATTTCTTCTGGGATCCAATGTTACCACTCTGTTAAGTTTTCTTTTAAATCCATCCAGTGGAAGGTCCAGAACAGGCTCCCTATGTCAAAGTTCTGTCCGGCACATTACGCAGTGAGGTCTGACCAACCCCAACCGCCCAATATGTTTTCTGGGATCCAATGTTACCATTCTGTGAACATTTCTTCATCTAGTGGAAATCCCAGAACAGACTCCCTGTGTCAAATTTCTGCCCAGTGTACACCATGGAAGGTCAACTGGAACATCAACCCCCTTATATGTCTTCTGGGATCCAATGTTGCCACGGTGAGGTTTTCTTATAAAGCCATCCAGTTAAAGGCCTAGAACAGGCTCCCTGTGTCAAAGTTCTGCCCAGCATACACCAATTAGAGGTTCGACTGGGACCTCAATCCCCTAGTATGTCTTCTGTTTCCAGATATATGGTGTACATTTTATATATATATATATATATATATATATATATATAAACTTTGTAGTCAAAGGGCACTCAAACTTCTTAATTAATATATGAAAGTTTATTATTTCCAAAAAAGACACTTTAAAAAAAAAAACATATCATATGGCAATGGTGCATGAAAAATGCTTATATATCCATAAATTTTAAGCCAAAAAAGCAAATGCTCTCTCCAATCCAAGAGATTTTCAACATCAATGCAGCACTTTAGAAATATATGATAGAAAGTCAAAACTTATCCGTTGTCGACCTCGGTCATCTAGTGACCGTCAAAGACTCCTGCATCCAAGCACAGATCACCCCGTTGCCACTGCCATCCACACACACCTCTCTGGGAACAAGTCCTATATACCAAGTGAACAAGGATAATTCAATTACCCTAATTCACACCTGCCCATCACACAGGTGCTCTGAACATGCCCCTTGTCAAGCCAGCGTGCGTTCCAGCACATCGCGCATGCAGCGTCACCGGCCAAACAGGTTACTTCCTGTATCAGCGTCTCCTAGGTAACAAGAAGATGATCAAACCGCTCGCCCGCGCTTCCTGCGTGAGTCATCACCTAACTCACGTCCGGGGGCGGTACTGGCTCCTGCTGCTCAATGCTCATATTAGCGGTTACCATGGTAACCCGTTGTAAGTGAACCACCGGTACAATCCCGTGGCTCACAAACAGGGGAACCTCACCACTGTCAGTGCCCAGCATATACCGTCTCTATTCCAAGTAACATTCATATTCCAGCGGATGATAATGATATTTCATTCTGAACTCACATCAGCAATATATACCATATTCAAGTTGTTATTATCCACAGCTACCGCTATGTGCTTGCTCCAGGTACAATCCTGATGCTCACGTCACAGCAAGCTATGATACCTCAGGTAGACACTTATCATTAAAATAAAACATGTAAACCGGGGCGGCGCACCGTTCCGCTGTCAGCACCACTGGATAACGAGTAAAGCATGTCTCATAGAGCCTCCTGTGTATACAGCCAATAAATAAATCAAATTCACAAAAACGCTGTTTGTACACGATGATTCAAACAACAATATATTCCTTTATCCCTAAGTGTTTGTGGTATGCCTGTGACAACAGTTTTATTTTTTTTAAAAATTTACCCAATGTAACAAATATCATACCATTCTATATAAAAACACTGTTAATATATAAATATCCTAGGGCTAGCACACACACAGATGTAATATGATCTTTCACAGTAAATTAATAATCCCTATTTTAATCTAATAATGTGTATTGTGATGCATATATAAACTATCCGCATCCTCCATTGAATATTCACAAAAAACAACGAAAATTAATGTTGTCATTAAGGCCCCGTGGTATCCTTGTATCAAGTCTGTACATCCACTTGGCCTCCCTTTGTAAGAGTAAACGTCCACGGTCACCACCCCGACTTGATTTCGGGATATGGTCTATTATCATACTTTTCAGAGAAGCAACTTGATGACCATTCTCCAAGAAATGTCTTGCTACGGGCTTGTCACTCTGTTTATCAAGGCTTGTCTAATGGATAGACGGTGATTAGCCATTCTCTCACGGAATGTTGTAGTAGTCTTCCCTACATAATAAAGCCCACAAGGGCATATTAAGATATAAATTATATGAGTGGTCAAACACATCACATAATGCTTAATGGGTATTTTCTACCCATTGTGGGGATGAGCAAAGGTCTTTCCTATCAACATGCCATTGCACGTCGTACACCCATGGCAACGATAGCAGTCTTGTTTGTTTACGTTAAGCCAAGTCCGTTGTGCATTGATGTCAAAATGTTTAGTGGGTTGCATTAACTGCTTTAAATTGGGTCCCCTCGAGTAGGAAATCAGTGGCTTATTGCTAATCTGTTTGAATGCTTGGTCCGTGCCCACAATCGGCCAATTTTTCTTGACTGCCCGTGCAAAGGCTGGTGCATTCACATCATACTGAGTAGTGACCACCATTCGGTTAGTAATTTTTGACGTTTTCTCCTTGTGTCCCTGAGAAAAAATGTGTGTCGCTCTTTTGAGTGCCCTTTTAATTATCCAAGGTGCATATCCTCTCAAATTTCACAGCCATTTCACTTAATTGTGCCTCTGCCAGTTCACTTTGGGTATTATTTCTAAGAACCCTGAGGAACTGAGAGATAGGGAGTCCATCCTTCAAGGATTTCAGATGATGACTTGTGGAATACAATAAGGTATTTCTATCGGTATCTTTTCGATAAAGTGTTGTGCCTAATTTATTATTCTGATGGAATATAAATACATCAAGAAATGTAATCTGGTCGGACTGGATATTATACGTGAAACGAATAGGAGTATAAAGGCAGTTCAGTGTGTTCACCATGTCAATGAAACTGTCTCTAGTACCCCCCAAATAATGAAAATGTCATCTATAAATCTATAATAGGTTTTTTGTGAACATTCTATGGAGGATGCGGATAGTTTATATATGCATCGCATACACATTATTAGATTAAAATAGGGATTATTAAATTACTATGGAAGATCATATTACATCTGTGTGTGTGCTAGCCCTAGGATATTTATATATTAACAGTGTTTTTATATAGAATGGTATGATATTTGTTACATTGGGTAAAAAAATTTTTTTTAAATAAAACTGTTGTCACAGGTATACCACACACACTTAGGAATAAAGGAATATATTGTTGTTTGAATCATCGTGTACAAACAGCGTTTTTGTGAATTTGATTGATTTATTGGCTGTATACAGAGGAGGCTCTATGAGACATGCTTTACTCGTTATCCAGTGGTGCTGACAGCGGAACGGTGCGCCGCCCCGGTTTACATGTTGTATTTTAATGATAAGTGTCTACCTGAGGTATCATAGCTTGCTGTGACGTGAGCATCAGGATTGTACCTGTGTAGTACCTACGTTTTGTTCAATTAAAACCGTGTGAATCTGTGCGTGTAAAGATATTTACAAGATTACCTTCACTCGGGGTCCCACTCTTTGGATCTTTGGGTTCTTTCAACTGACGAAACAGATGGATTCTACAAAATAATCATTCCCGTAGTTGCAGTAACTAAGTAATACATTTATTGAACTTACATTTGGTTGCTGACCTACAATGTGGTAAAGTGACAAAACCAAATACACTGTAATTTTATCAAGTCTATCAATCCATTACTCCAATCTGAGTTTATTAACATTTAATATACCGCCCCGAATGCCTCGTCCCTTTCCTTCGGACGTAAGTACCTATGTGATAATAGGGAAACGTATTTGAGCTTATCAACCAATCCTAATAGTACATAAGATTCACAGTTTATCAAAATTATGAACACTCTCATATGACTCATAAAGTTATTGCTTATATAGAAACAATATTTGTAACAGAAGCGTTCATAGGGCATACCCCGTGTCACATAACTATAATAACTCCGCTCCTCGGGAAAAGAATGTACCTAAAAGTCAAAGCTAACGTTCTATTCTTACTATTAAGTATTGAAGTATAGTGAAATTGTAGTTTATAAGTTTGGTTCCTGCAATGGTTCTGTATATTAGGCGTGAGGAGTAGTCGCTGCACTATTTAAACTCTTGAATGATGCAAACCCGGGTTTGTTAGTGCAATGCTGCTTCTTTTCCTGGGCTATCTTCTGCAAGTCTGCGGAACAAGCTAACGTAGCTATTTACTGGTTCAAAGTAGTATACTCAGTGTTGCGGGGTTAGGTTATTATGAAGTAAGTATCCTTTAGACCCTGGTGAATCCTCCCTGTGTCTTACTATCGCAGCGTGAGGCAGCCGTCTCAAGTTGCTGTCAACTGGAACTACAGCTCAAATATTCTCTGCGGCGGAGTTAAGAGAGAGTTGCTTACGCTCCAATATCTGCAGAGGAGTGGACGTAAGCCTATAGCAATTTCTTTACCTATTTATCTGGCCTGGAGTGTTTAGATGTATTTATCACCCGCCAGGGTTAGTTAAAGTCCATTCAGTAAAATGCAGATAGCCTTTGCAATGTTACAGTTACTGGTGGAGATTGACTTTGTGTCTAGCACTAATCCAAATGTCTCTCCTTAGGTTATAGGAGTGACGCACCTCCCTGTCTGATATCTGTGTAGTGCACCGCGATGCTGAACTAAGAGAGGTTCTACTTGTACCTGGTAAGTTGCTGTCAGTGCAGGGGTTTAGTCTCCGGTTTCCGCGTTAAGATCCCTGCTGTAGCCACCTTATTCTCTGAGCTGGATGTCCATCAATGGCAGCCGGTCCCTCCCCTTGCCTTGTTTGGCAATAGGGGCGGTTCTCTCCTACCATATCACCTCCTGGTGGTGGGTTGTCACAGCGTATGCCGCTTACTGCCAGTCTGGTAGAGGATTCTGGTCCGTCCCCTCCGTCAGCTCTCACGGTATGTGTGTCCTGGGGCCGGGAGCCGGGACAGACACCGCCACTGCTCCCACTCTCCACCGCGTCCTTCCTCTGCACCCCGGGCTCTCCTCTCTTCTCGCACCTACTGCGCAGCACTTCTCCCCTCTCCAGCCGTTTACACTGGCCCCTCCAACCGTCCCTCCGCGAGCGCTCCAAGCCCCTCACCACGGCTCGCGCTGCGGTGCCTTCCGTCCTCCTCCAGGGCGGCTGGCTAGCGCCGCTTGTTCTTTACGTGGTATCCATGCTGTGTGCTTGGGGTGCTGGGTACAGCCTAGGCTGTGATAAAACCTAACTCCCCTCCATGAGGGAACATGTCCCATTATGTACAACACTTCTTATAAAAGTCACTTATTTTTCTATAACTTAACCACTTATTTATTCCTCGGTATCAATTGGATATATCAACATTCTAGGGTGTTACATACTCTATAACAATATTATAGAGTGTTACACCTGGAGCAAGCACATAGTGGTAGCTGTGGATAATAACAACTTGAATATGGTATATATTGCTGATGTGAGTTCAGAATGAAATATCATTATCATCCGCTGGAATATGAATGTTACTTGGAATAGAGACGGTATATGCTGGGCACTGACAGTGGTGAGGTTCCCCTGTTTGTGAGCCACGGGATTGTACCGGTGGTTCACTTACAACGGGTTACCATGGTAACCGCTAATATGAGCATTCAGCAGCAGGAGCCAGTACTGCCCCCGGATGTGAGTTAGGTGATGACTCACGCAGGAAGCGCGGGCGAGCGGTTTGATCATCTTCTTGTTACCTAGGAGACGCTGATACAGGAAGTAACCTGTTTGGCCGGTGACGCTGCATGCGCGATGTGCTGGAACGCACGCTGGCTTGACAAGGGGCATGTTCAGAGCACCTGTGTGATGGGCAGGTGTGAATTAGGGTAATTGAATTATCCCTGTTCACTTGGTATATAGGACTTGTTCCCAGAGAGCTGTGTGTGGATGGCAGTGGCAACGGGGTGATCTGTGCTTGGATGCAGGAGTCTTTGACGGTCACTAGATGACCGAGGTCGACAACGGATAAGTTTTGACTTTCTATCATATATTTCTAAAGTGCTGAATTGATGTTGAAAATCTCTTGGATTGGAGAGAAGCATTTGCTTTTTTGGCTTAAAATTTATGGATATATAAGCATTTTTCCTTCACCATTGCCATTTGATATGGGTTTTTTTTTAAAAAGTGTCTTTTTTGGAAATAATAAACTTTCATATATTAATTAAGAAGTTTGAGTGCCCTTTGACTACAAAGTTTAAATATCCTGGACCTGTGAAGGAACGGACTTAAGGGAGCACCACCTGAGAATTGCTGGGGAGTGTGCATCTGTTTGAAGTCTCTCTCTCTCTCTCTCTCTATATATATATATATATATATGTGTGTATGTATATATATATACATATATATATATATAGCGATCGGCGACACTCAGGGACGCAAACTTGACGCAACCAGCATGTCTACTGTCGTTCATCGTTTCAATGTTATTTCAACATTTTCATATGTTGAAATAACATTGAAATGTTGACGACAGTAGACATGCTGGTTATATATACACACACACACGTTTGTACATAAATCTTTACTTGCTCCGGTGCCATCCCTCAGTATGGGTTCCTGTTTTTAGGGAGCATAGTCGGCGGCACTCAGGAGACTTGTTGAATAAAGTAAGATTTATTACATACGATACGATGTATTGTATGTAATAAATCTTACTTCAGTCAACAAGTCTCCTGAGTGCCGCCGACTATGCTCGCTATATATATATATATATATATATACACATAGAAAATGACAGCACTCAGTCCAAAAAAAACATTTAAGCATTAGTGGGATGCCAGGTCAAAAAGTATTATATTATCACTCACTTTCCCATAGAGAAAAAAATGCAAAAACTAGCACTCACGATTCAGTTTTTCTTCAGGGTTTTCTTCTTGAGCCCCTGAAGAAAACCTGTATGCGTTGAAACAGCTGTCAGGCCACATTTGTTGGATGTATCACTAATGGATTTTTGAATAAATCTTTTTCTGCTTTCAACTGAATCGTGAGTGCTGGTTTTTGCATTTTTTTTCTATGGGAAAGTAAGTGATATTATATATATATATATATATATATATATATATAGAGAGAGAGAGAGAGAGAGAGATACAGTAGGTAGATATATATCTATATCTATCTATCTATATAGATATCTATCTATCTATATATACAGTATATATATATATAGAGAGAGACACACACACACACACACACACACACACACACACACACACACACACACACACACACACACACACACACACACACAATGGCACAAAGTCCAGCACAATTAGCAGCTGATTGCTGCGTCCAGGTTTCAAACAAGAAGTTATACCCATACACCTGTTAGCACTTGCAGGACTTTTCAAAGCTATTAAACACTACCACAGCTTACTCGAGAGAACGAGAAATGAGAGAGTACTCACAGACATAACCATACACACACAGACACTAGGGATGTGCACTTGAAATTTTTCGGGTTTTGTGTTTTGGTTTTGGGTTCGGTTCCGCGGCCGTGTTTTGGGTTCGACCGCGTTTTGGCAAAACCTTACCGAATTTTTTTTGTCGGATTCGGGTGTGTTTTGGATTCGGGTGTTTTTTTCAAAAAACCCTAAAAAACAGCTTAAATCATAGAATTTGGGGGTCATTTTGATCCCAAAGTATTATTAACCTCAAAAACCATAATTTCCACTCATTTTCAGTCTATTCTGAATACCTCACACCTCACAATATTATTTTTAGTCCTAAAATTTGCACCGAGGTCGCTGGATGACTAAGCTAAGCGACCCTAGTGGCCGACACAAACACCTGGCCCATCTAGGAGTGGCACTGCAGTGTCACGCAGGATGGCCCTTCCAAAAAACACTCCCCAAACAGCACATGACGCAAAGAAAAAAAGAGGCGCAATGAGGTAGCTGTGTGAGTAAGCTAAGCGACCCTAGTGGCCGACACAAACACCTGGCCCATCTAGGAGTGGCACTGCAGTGTCACGCAGGATGGCCCTTCCAAAAAACACTCCCCAAACAGCACATGACGCAAAGAAGAAAAAAAGAGGCGCAATGAGGTAGCTGTGTGAGTAAGATAAGCGACCCTAGTGGCCGACACAAACACCTGGCCCATCTAGGAGTGGCACTGCAGTGTCACGCAGGATGGCCCTTCCAAAAAACACTCCCCAAACAGCACATGACGCAAAGAAGAAAAAAAGAGGCGCAATGAGGTAGCTGTGTGAGTAAGCTAAGCGACCCTAGTGGCCGACACAAACACCTGGCCCATCTAGGAGTGGCACTGCAGTGTCACGCAGGATGGCCCTTCCAAAAAACACTCCCCAAACAGCACATGACGCAAAGAAAAATGAAAGAAAAAAGAGGTGCAAGATGGAATTGTCCTTGGGCCCTCCCACCCACCCTTATGTTGTATAAACAGGACATGCACACTTTAACCAACCCATCATTTCAGTGACAGGGTCTGCCACACGACTGTGACTGAAATGACGGGTTGGTTTGGACCCCCACCGAAAAAGAAGCAATTAATCTCTCCTTGCACAAACTGGCTCTACAGAGGCAAGATGTCCACCTCATCATCATCCTCCGATATATCACCGTGTACATCCCGCTCCTCACAGATTATCAATTCGTCCCCACTGGAATCCACCATCTCAGCTCCCTGTGTACTTTGTGGAGGCAATTGCTGCTGGTCAATGTCTCCACGGAGGAATTGATTATAATTCATTTTAATGAACATCATCTTCTCCACATTTTCTGGAAGTAACCTCGTACGCAGATTGCTGACAAGGTGAGCGGCGGCACTAAACACTCTTTCGGAGTACACACTTGTGGGAGGGCAACTTAGGTAGAATAAAGCCAGTTTGTGCAAGGGCCTCCAAATTGCCTCTTTTTCCTGCCAGTATAAGTACGGACTGTCTGACGTGCCTACTTGGATGCGGTCACTCATATAATCCTCCACCATTCTTTCAATGGTGAGAGAATCATATGCAGTGACAGTAGACGACATGTCCGTAATCGTTGTCAGGTCCTTCAGTCCGGACCAGATGTCAGCATCAGCAGTCACTCCAGACTGCCCTGCATCACCGCCAGCGGGTGGGCTCGGAATTCTGAGCCTTTTCCTCGCACCCCCAGTTGCGGGAGAATGTGAAGGAGGAGATGTTGACAGGTCGCGTTCCGCTTGACTTGACAATTTTGTCACCAGCAGGTCTTTGAACCCCAGCAGACTTGTGTCTGCCGGAAAGAGAGATCCAAGGTAGGTTTTAAATCTAGGATCGAGCACGGTGGCCAAAATGTAGTGCTCTGATTTCAACAGATTGACCACCCGTGAATCCTTGTTAAGCGAATTAAGGGCTCCATCCACAAGTCCCACATGCCTAGCGGAATCGCTCCCTTTTAGCTCCTCCTTCAATGCCTCCAGCTTCTTCTGCAAAAGCCTGATGAGGGGAATGACCTGACTCAGGCTGGCAGTGTCTGAACTGACTTCACGTGTGGCAAGTTCAAAAGGTTGCAGAACCTTGCACAACGTTGAAATCATTCTCCACTGCGCTTGAGACAGGTACATTCCACCTCCTATATCTTGCTCAATTGTATAGGCTTGAATGGCCTTTTGCTGCTCCTCCAACCTCTGAAGCATATAGAGGGTTGAATTCCACCTCGTTACCACTTCTTGCTTCAGATGATGGCAGGGCAGGTTCAGGCGTTTTTGGTGGTGCTCCAGTCTTCTGTACGTGGTGCCTGTACGCCGAAAGTGTCCCGCAATTCTTCTGGCCACCGACAGCATCTCTTGCACGCCCCTGTCGTTTTTTAAAAAATTCTGCACCACCAAATTCAAGGTATGTGCAAAACATGGGACGTGCTGGAATTTGCCCATATTTAATGCACACACAATATTGCTGGCGTTGTCCGATGCCACAAATCCACAGGAGAGTCCAATTGGGGTAAGCCATTCCACGATGATCTTCCTCAGTTGCCGTAAGAGGTTTTCAGCTGTGTGCGTATTCTGGAAACCGGTGATACAAAGCGTAGCCTGCCTAGGAAAGAGTTGGCGTTTGCGAGATGCTGCTACTGGTGCCGCTGCTGCTGTTCTTGCGGCGGGAGTCCATACATCTACCCAGTGTGCTGTCACAGTCATATAGTCCTGACCCTGCCCTGCTCCACTTGTCCACATGTCCGTGGTTAAGTGGACATTGGGTACAACTGCATTTTTTAGGACACTGGTGAGTCTTTTTCTGACGTCCGTGTACATTCTCGGTATCGCCTGCCTAGAGAAGTGGAACCTAGATGGTATTTGGTAACGGGGGCACACTACCTCAAGAAATTGTCTAGTTCCCTGTGAACTAACGGCGGATACCGGACGCACGTCTAACACCAACATAGTTGTCAAGGCCTCAGTTTTCCGCTTTGCAACAGGATGACTGCTGTGATATTTCATCTTCCTCGCAAAGGACTGTTGGACAGTCAATTGCTTGGTGGAAGTAGTAAAAGTGGGCTTACGACTTCCCCTCTGGGATGACCATCGACTCCCAGCAGCAACAACAGCAGCGCCAGCAGCAGTAGGCGTTACACGCAAGGATGCATCGGAGGAATCCCAGGCAGGAGAGGACTCGTCAGAATTGCCAGTGACATGGCCTGCAGGACTATTGGCATTCCTGGGGAAGGAGGAAATTGACACTGAGGGAGTTGGTGGGGTGGTTTGCGTGAGCTTGGTAACAAGAGGAAGGGATTTACTGGTCAGTGGACTGCTTCCGCTGTCGCCCAAAGTTTTTGAACTTGTCACTGACTTATTATGAATGCGCTGCAGGTGACGTATAAGGGAGGATGTTCCGAGGTGGTTAACCTCCTTACCCCTACTTATTACAGCTTGACAAAGGCAACACACGGCTTGACAAATGTTGTCCGCATTTCTGGTGAAATACTTCCACACCGAAGAGCTGATTTTTTGGGTATTTTCACCAGGCATGTCAACGGCCCTATTCCTCCCACGGACAACAGGTGTCTCCCCGGGTGCCTGACTTAAACAAACCACCTCACCATCAGAATCCTCCTTGTCAATTTCCTCCCCAGCGCCAGCAACACCCATATCCTCCTCATCCTGGTGTACTTCAACACTGACATCTTCAATCTGACTATCAGGAACTGGACTGCGGGTGCTCCTTCCAGCACTTGCAGGGGGCGTGCAAATGGTGGAAGGCGCATGCTCTTCACGTCCAGTGTTGGGAAGGTCAGGCATCGCAACCGACACAATTGGACTCTCCTTGTGGATTTGGGATTTCGAAGAACGCACAGTTCTTTGCGGTGCTTTTGCCAGCTTGAGTCTTTTCATTTTTCTAGCGAGAGGCTGAGTGCTTCCATCCTCATGTGAAGCTGAACCACTAGCCATGAACATAGGCCAGGGCCTCAGCCGTTCCTTGCCACTCCGTGTGGTAAATGGCATATTGGCAAGTTTACGCTTCTCCTCCGACAATTTTATTTTAGATTTTGGAGTCCTTTTTTTACTGATATTTGGTGTTTTGGATTTTACATGCTCTGTACTATGACATTGGGCATCGGCCTTGGCAGACGACGTTGCTGGCATTTCATCGTCTCGGCCATGACTAGTGGCAGCAGCTTCAGCACGAGGTGGAAGTGGATCTTGATCTTTCCCTAATTTTGGAACCTCAACATTTTTGTTCTCCATATTTTAATAGGCACAACTAAAAGACACAGAGGTAGCTACAGCCGTGGACTACCGTACTGTGTCTGCTGCTAATATAGACTGGATGATAATGAGATGAAATCAATATATATTATATCACACTAGTACTGCAGCCGGACAGGTAGATATATTTATTATGTAATGACTGATGACAGACCTGCTGGACACTGTAAGCTCAGCAGCACCGCAGACTGCTACAGTAAGCTACTATAGTAGTATGTATAAAGAAGAAAGAAAAAAAAAAACACGGGTAGGTGGTATACAATTATGGATGGACGAGCGACTGCCGACACAGAGGTAGCTACAGCCGTGGACTACCGTACTGTGTCTGCTGCTAATATAGACTGGATGATAATGAGATGAAATCAATATATATATATATATATAATATCACTAGTACTGCAGCCGGACAGGTAGATATATTTATTATGTAATGACTGATGACGGACCTGCTGGACACTGTCAGCTCAGCAGCACCGCAGACTGCTACAGTAAGCTACTATAGTAGTATGTATAAAGAAGAAAGAAAAAAAAAACCACGGGTAGGTGGTATACAATTATGGATGGACGAGCGACTGCCGACACAGAGGTAGCTACAGCCGTGGACTACCGTACTGTATCTGCTGCTAATATAGACTGGATGATAATGAGATGAAATCAATATATATATATATATATATAATATCACTAGTACTGCAGCCGGACAGGTAGATATATTTATTATGTAATGACTGATGACGGACCTACTGGACACTGTCAGCTCAGCAGCACCGCAGACTGCTACAGTAAGCTACTATAGTAGTATGTATAAAGAAGAAAGAAAGAAAAAAACCACGGGTAGGTGGTATACAATTATGGATGGACGAGCGACTGCCGACACAGAGGTAGCTACAGCCGTGGACTACCGTACTGTGTCTGCTGCTAATATAGACTGGATGATAATGAGATGAAATCAATATATATATATATATATAATATCACTAGTACTGCAGCCGGACAGGTAGATATATTTATTATGTAATGACTGATGACAGACCTGCTGGACACTGTAAGCTCAGCAGCACCGCAGACTGCTACAGTAAGCTACTATAGTAGTATGTATAAAGAAGAAAGAAAAAAAAAAAACACGGGTAGGTGGTATACAATTATGGATGGACGAGCGACTGCCGACACAGAGGTAGCTACAGCCGTGGACTACCGTACTGTGTCTGCTGCTAATATAGACTGGATGATAATGAGATGAAATCAATATATATATATATATAATATCACTAGTACTGCAGCCGGACAGGTAGATATATTTATTATGTAATGACTGATGACGGACCTGCTGGACACTGTCAGCTCAGCAGCACCGCAGACTGCTACAGTAAGCTACTATAGTAGTATGTATAAAGAAGAAAGAAAAAAAAAACCACGGGTAGGTGGTATACAATTATGGATGGACGAGCGACTGCCGACACAGAGGTAGCTACAGCCGTGGACTACCGTACTGTATCTGCTGCTAATATAGACTGGATGATAATGAGATGAAATCAATATATATATATATATAATATCACTAGTACTGCAGCCGGACAGGTAGATATATTTATTATGTAATGACTGATGACGGACCTACTGGACACTGTCAGCTCAGCAGCACCGCAGACTGCTACAGTAAGCTACTATAGTAGTATGTATAAAGAAGAAAGAAAGAAAAAAACCACGGGTAGGTGGTATACAATTATGGATGGACGAGCGACTGCCGACACAGAGGTAGCTACAGCCGTGGACTACCGTACTGTGTCTGCTGCTAATATAGACTGGATGATAATGAGATGAAATCAATATATATATATATAATATCACTAGTACTGCAGCCGGACAGGTAGATATATTTATTATGTAATGACTGATGACGGACCTACTGGACACTGTCAGCTCAGCAGCACCGCAGACTGCTACAGTAAGCTACTATAGTAGTATGTATAAAGAAGAAAGAAAAAAAAAACCACGGGTAGGTGGTATACAATTATGGATGGACGAGCGACTGCCGACACAGAGGTAGCTACAGCCGTGGACTACCGTACTGTGTCTGCTGCTAATATAGACTGGATGATAATGAGATGAAATTAATATATATATATATATATAATATCACTAGTACTGCAGCCGGACAGGTAGATATATTTATTATGTAATGACTGATGACGGACCTGCTGGACACTGTCAGCTCAGCAGCACCGCAGACTGCTACAGTAAGCTACTATAGTAGTATGTATAAAGAAGAAAGAAAAAAAAAAAACCACGGGTAGGTGGTATACAATTATGGATGGACGAGCGACTGCCGACACAGAGGTAGCTACAGCCGTGGACTACCGTACTGTGTCTGCTGCTAATATAGACTGGATGATAATGAGATGAAATCAATATATATTATATCACACTAGTACTGCAGCCGGACAGGTAGATATATTTATTATGTAATGACTGATGACGGACCTGCTGGACACTGTCAGCTCAGCAGCACCGCAGACTGCTACAGTAAGCTACTATAGTAGTATGTATAAAGAAGAAAGAAAAAAAAAAAAACACGGGTAGGTGGTATACAATTATGGATGGACGAGCGACTGCCGACACAGAGGTAGCTACAGCCGTGGACTACCGTACTGTGTCTGCTGCTAATATAGACTGGATGATAATGAGATTAAATCAATATATATATATATAATATCACTAGTACTGCAGCCGGACAGGTAGATATATTTATTATGTAATGACTGATGACGGACCTGCTGGACACTGTCAGCTCAGCAGCACCGCAGACTGCTACAGTAAGCTACTATAGTAGTATGTATAAAGAAGAAAGAAAAAAAAAACCACGGGTAGGTGGTATACAATTATGGATGGACGAGCGACTGCCGACACAGAGGTAGCTACAGCCGTGGACTACCGTACTGTGTCTGCTGCTAATATAGACTGGATGATAATGAGATGAAATCAATATATATATATATATAATATCACTAGTACTGCAGCCGGACAGGTAGATATATTTATTATGTAATGACTGATGACGGACCTGCTGGACACTGTCAGCTCAGCAGCACCGCAGACTGCTACAGTAAGCTACTATAGTAGTATGTATAAAGAAGAAAGAAAAAAAAAAACCACGGGTAGGTGGTATACAATATTATATATATATTATATACAATTATATATATATATATATATATATATATATATATTAAACTCACTGGTGGTGATTATTAAACTGGTGGTCAGGTCACTGGTCACACTATCAGCAACTTGCAAGTAGTACTCCTAAGCAGACAATCACAATATATATTATACTGGTGGTCAGTGTGGTCACAATGGCAGTGTGGCACTCTGGCAGCAAAAGTGTGCACTGTACGTTATATGTACTCCTGAGTCCTGCTCTCAGACTCTAACTGCTCCCCACTGTCAGTGTCTCCCCCACAAGTCAGATAATACAGTCACACTATCTATCACTTCAGCAAGTAACTACTAGTACTCCTCCTAATGCTCCCCAAAATTACTACTGTGTCTCTCTCTACTGTCTCACTCTCTTCTCTATAAACGGAGAGGACGCCAGCCACGTCCTCTCCCTATGAATCTCAATGCACGTGTGAAAATGGCGGCGACGTGCGGCTCCTTATATAGAATCCGAGTCTCGCGATAGAATCCGAGCCTCGCGAGAATCCGACAGCGGGATGATGACGTTCGGGCGCGCTCGGGTTAACCGAGCAAGGTGGGAAGATCTGAGTCGCTCGGCCCCGTGTAAAAAAAACTGAAGTTCGGGCGGGTTCGGATTCCGAGGAACCGAACCCGCTCATCCCTAACAGACACTGCTGCTCCCGCCGCTGCTGGTGCCCTCCTCCACCGCTGCCGATTTCCCACTGCTGTGCCACTGCGGAGGTCCCACAACTCCTCGCTACTGCCGAGTGTTCGCAGCTCCCGCGTCTTCCGTTCCAAATGTCTGCCCACCACCGCCGAGTGTTTGCAAAGCAGAGAGCTCTGAAAAGCAGAGCTCTCAGTCTAAGGAGCAGCACTCTCCAGTCACTGCCAACGTGACTTCGTGCATCTGTCCACACACACAAAGAAATTTGGACAGTCGGGGGGGGTTCTGGGTACTTAGAAAAAACCCCGCCCCCCCCTCCCCCCACACTGCGTGCGCCACTCGGTATGGTTCTCCTTCATAGGGGTCCATGTACTAATGCGCTACTTTTTGTGGATTTAATGCTGCTCCTGCTTTACCTGTTACTTTTACTAAGAAAGGTCCCATTGAAGGGGTGTCGTACGGTATGCCGGGAGCCCGACCGCCAGCATACCGACAGCGTGGAGAGCGCAAAGGAGCCCCTTGCGGGCTCGCTGCGCTCGCCACGCTGCGCTCGCCACGCTGCGCTCGCCACGCTGCGGGCACGGTGGCGCGCTATGTGCGCCACACTATTTTATTCTCCCTCCAGGGGGGTCGTGGACCCCCACGAGGGAGAATAGTTGTCGGTATGCCGGGTGTCGGGATTCCGGCGCCAGTATACTGTGCGCCGGGATCCCGACATTCGGCATACAGAAGACCACCCCATTGAAGAGGTAGAATAAAAAGTCATCCCATCTGCAGTGCCTGCATAGACATATGCTAGTGCAGAGCCTGTGAACTCTCACCATCTGCTCTCCGACGAGTACAGTTTTGTAGCTAAAAATACAGGAGGCAATGGTTACAGGCAGGTAACGGGGCAGCCGGACCTTCTCCATTGCTCTATGCACCCCAGAGCACGAATAAGGAAGGACCCCATGGGTACATGTGCCGCAGTACTCTCTCTCTGAAACCCCACCCCATCACTAGTTCTGCCACAGTCTAGGGATGGATCTCCAGCAAAGAAAGTGCACCAATGTACAGTATTCAAAAGGACCTTTATTGGCTCTTCCTGCCTCACACACGTGACATGTTGCCTCTGTATTTTCTGCGGGAGCAGCAAATAGCAAGAACGAAAAACCTCACAGGTAGTGTTTGTGTGCTGGGGTGTTGGGGAGGAGTATGCATATGCGCATACCTCCCAACGTGACCCTCTCCAGGAGGGACACAATGCTCTGCTCCTTGACTTTCCTCTTCATTTAGAATTGCTGGCACCTGTTTTGAAAAGGTTAATGGATAAGAACGGTGTTTCAGCACAGGTGATGGCAATCATACATTAAGAGGGTAGACCAGAAGCAGAGCATTCTGTCCCTCCTGGAGAGGGTCATGTTGGGAGGTATGATATGCGTGCTCCTGGTATGTCATACAGCAGGGCTGGCCAAACCGGTCCTCGAGATCTACCAACAGTTCATGTTTTCTAGGCCTCCTGGAGATCTGTAGAATTGTCAGTTAGGAATGAATGCAGCACATCTTAATTAGTAATGACTACACCTGTGCACCAGCTAGGTGGTCTGGAAAATGTGAACTGTTGGTAGATCTCGAGGACTGGTTTGGCCAGCTCTGTCATACAGGAATACAGGGGAGGAGAGTGTGTGTCTGGTGTTGCTGGAGTGTTAACAGGGGGGAAAGGGTATACTGTAGAGATGGCTACTGAGTTGCTGTCTCAACACAGTGAGTTGAATCATTTAGAAGTTTGAATGATTCGAGTCACTCACAGTTTGGTGTGGTGAGACAGCCCCCAGCAGCCTCTCTCTGTCAGTCACAGTGATTGGGTCAGGGACGTGCAGTCAGGGGAGGCAGGGGAGGCAGTGCCTCCCCTGTCATTATGATTAAAATAATATAAATAAAATACTTATGACACATATTCCGTGTCATAAGTAATTTCTTTATATTAACCTATCCATTTCCGTGCTTAAAAGTAGTTTGGGAGGCACTGATAGCAGTGCCTCCCGTTTATAATAGAGACAGGTGAAAGCGGGGGGGCGGGGCAAAGTGCTGGGCAGAAAAAGCCCATTGAAATAAGACGAAAAAGCGGCACTTCTGCAAGTGCCTCGTTGACAGGGGAAACCCGCCCCTGTCAGCGAGGCAGATGTAATTGGACAGCGGATCCAGTGCTGGATCCGCTTGTCCAATCACGCGGCGTGGTGAAGCGGAGGCGGCTCCCGGGACCAGCTACTGTAGAGCTGTCACTACAGCAGCGGCAGCCCGGGAGCCAGCGGGACCCGGCGGTTGAGTTGCTGCTACTTCACCGGGAGTGCATCCTCGCACAGGGGAGAGCTGGCGGCTGTGCGCGCTTCCCTCCCGGTCCTCGCTGAGTCGCTCTCCTGTACCCCGTGTTACGGCGGGAGAGCCATGCCTGCTCTCTGTGACGACATTCACTTCCGCCTCAACTGGCCCGGGCCGGACTTCTTGTTGGTCAGTCATTCAATCTATATATTCTGTCTGCCGTTATGTGTAAAAAGTGGACGCTGCCTGCCGTTATGTGTAAAAAGTGGACGCTGTCTGCCGTTATGTGTAAAAAGTGGACGCTGCCTGCCGTTATGTGTAAAAAGTGGACGCTGCCTGCCGTTATGTGTAAAAAGTGTACGCTGTCTGCCGTTATGTGTAAAAAGTGGACGCTGTCTGCCGTTATGTGTAAAAAGTGGACGCTGTCTGCCGTTATGTGTAAAAAGTGGACGCTGTCTGCCGTTATGTGTAAAAAGGGCTCGCTGTCTGCCGTTATGTGTAAAAAGTGGACGCTGTCTACCGTTATGTGTAAAAAGTGGACGCTGTCTGCCGTTATGTGTAAAAAGTGGACGCTGTCTGCCGTTATGTGTAAAAAGTGGACGCTGTCTGCCGTTATGTGTAAAAAGTGGACGCTGTCTGCCGTTATGTGTAAAAAGGGCTCGCTGTCTGCCGTTATGTGTAAAAAGTGGACGCTGTCTGCCGTTATGTGTAAAAGTGGACGCTGTCTGCCGTTATGTGTAAAAGTGGACGCTGTCTGCCGTTATGTGTAAAAAGTGGACGCTGTCTGCCGTTATGTGTAAAAAGTGGACGCTGTCTGCCGTTATGTGTAAAAAGGGCTCGCTGTCTGCCGTTATGTGTAAAAAGTGGACGCTGTCTACCGTTATGTGTAAAAAGTAGACGCTGTCTGCCGTTATGTGTAAAAAGTGTACACTGTCTGCCGTTATGTGTAAAAAGGCTCGCTGTCTGCCGTTATGTGTAAAAAGGGCTCGCTGTCTGCCGTTATGTGTAAAAAGGGTTCGCTGTCTGCCATTATGTGTAAAAAGGGCACGCTGTTTGCCGTTATGTGTAACAAGGGCACGCTGTCAGCCGTTATGTGTAAATAGGGCACGCTGTCTGCCGTTATGTGTAAAAAGTGTACGCTGTCTGCCGTTATGTGTAAAAAGGGCTCGCTGTCTGCCGTTATGTGTAAAAAGTGGACGCTGTCTACCGTTATGTGTAAAAAGTAGATGCTGTCTGCCGTTATGTGTAAAAAGTGTACGCTGTCTGCCGTTATGTGTAAAAAGGGCTCGCTGTCTGCCGTTATGTGTAAAAAGGGCTCGCTGTCTGCCGTTATGTGTAAAAAGGGCTCGCTGTCTGCCATTATGTGTAAAAAGGGCTCGCTGTCTGCCGTTATGTGTAGAAAGTGGACGCTGTCTGCCGTTATGTGTAAAAAGTGGACGCTGTCTGCCGTTATGTGTAAAAAGTGGACGCTGTCTGCCGTTATGTGTAAAAAGGGCTCGCTGTCTGCCGTTATGTGTAACAAGGGCACGCTGTCAGCCGTTATGTGTAAATAGGGCACGCTGTCTGCCGTTATGTGTAAAAAGTGGACGCTGTCTGCCGTTATGTGTAAAAAGGGCTCGCTGTCTGCCGTTATGTGTAAAAAGTGGACGCTGTCTACCGTTATGTGTAAAAAGTAGACGCTGTCTGCCGTTATGTGTAAAAAGTGTACGCTGTCTGCCGTTATGTGTAAAAAGGGCTCGCTGTCTGCCGTTATGTGTAAAAAGGGCTCGCTGTCTGCCGTTATGTGTAAAAAGGGCTCGCTGTCTGCCGTTATGTGTAAAAAGGGCACGCTGTCTGCCATTATGTGTAAAAAGGGCTCGCTGTCTGCTGTTATGTGTAGAAAGTGGACGCTGTCTGCCGTTATGTGTAAAATGTGGACGCTGTTTGCCGTTATGTGTAAAAAGGGCTCGCTGTCTGCCGTTATGTGTAAAAAGGGCTCGCTGTCTGCCGTTATGTGTAAAAAGGGCACGCTGTCTGCCATTATGTGTAAAAAGGGCTCGCTGTCTGCCGTTATGTGTAGAAAGTGGACGCTGTCTGCCGTTATGTGTAAAAAGTGGACGCTGTCTGCCGTTATGTGTAAAATGTGGACGCTGTTTGCCGTTATGTGTAAAAAGGGCTCGCTGTCTGCCGTTATGTGTAAAAAGGGTTCGCTGTCTGCCATTATGTGTAAAAAGGGCACGCTGTTTGCCGTTATGTGTAACAAGGGCACGCTGTCAGCCGTTATGTGTAAATAGGGCACGCTGTCTGCCGTTATGTGTAAAAAGTGTACGCTGTCTGCCGTTATGTGTAAAAAGGGCTCGCTGTCTGCCGTTATGTGTAAAAAGTGGACGCTGTCTACCGTTATGTGTAAAAAGTAGATGCTGTCTGCCGTTATGTGTAAAAAGTGTACGCTGTCTGCCGTTATGTGTAAAAAGGGCTCGCTGTCTGCCGTTATGTGTAAAAAGGGCTCGCTGTCTGCCGTTATGTGTAAAAAGGGCTCGCTGTCTGCCATTATGTGTAAAAAGGGCTCGCTGTCTGCCGTTATGTGTAGAAAGTGGACGCTGTCTGCCGTTATGTGTAAAAAGTGTACGCTGTCTGCCGTTATGTGTAAAAAGGGCTCGCTGTCTGCCGTTATGTGTAAAAAGTGGACGCTGTCTACCGTTATGTGTAAAAAGTAGATGCTGTCTGCCGTTATGTGTAAAAAGTGTACGCTGTCTGCCGTTATGTGTGAAAAGGGCTCGCTGTCTGCCGTTATGTGTAAAAAGGGCTCGCTGTCTGCCGTTATGTGTAAAAAGGGCTCGCTGTCTGCCATTATGTGTAAAAAGGGCTCGCTGTCTGCCGTTATGTGTAGAAAGTGGACGCTGTCTGCCGTTATGTGTAAAAAGTGGACGCTGTCTGCCGTTATGTGTAAAAAGTGGACGCTGTCTGCCGTTATGTGTAAAAAGGGCTCGCTGTCTGCCGTTATGTGTAACAAGGGCACGCTGTCAGCCGTTATGTGTAAATAGGGCACGCTGTCTGCCGTTATGTGTAAAAAGTGGACGCTGTCTGCCGTTATGTGTAAAAAGGGCTCGCTGTCTGCCGTTATGTGTAAAAAGTGGACGCTGTCTACCGTTATGTGTAAAAAGTAGACGCTGTCTGCCGTTATGTGTAAAAAGTGTACGCTGTCTGCCGTTATGTGTAAAAAGGGCTCGCTGTCTGCCGTTATGTGTAAAAAGGGCTCGCTGTCTGCCGTTATGTGTAAAAAGGGCTCGCTGTCTGCCGTTATGTGTAAAAAGGGCACGCTGTCTGCCATTATGTGTAAAAAGGGCTCGCTGTCTGCTGTTATGTGTAGAAAGTGGACGCTGTCTGCCGTTATGTGTAAAAAGTGGACGCTGTCTGCCGTTATGTGTAAAAAGGGCTCGCTGTCTGCCGTTATGTGTAAAAAGGGCTCGCTGTCTGCCGTTATGTGTAAAAAGGGCACGCTGTCTGCCATTATGTGTAAAAAGGGCTCGCTGTCTGCCGTTATGTGTAGAAAGTGGACGCTGTCTGCCGTTATGTGTAAAAAGTGGACGCTGTCTGCCGTTATGTGTAAAAAGGGCTCGCTGTCTGCCGTTATGTGTAAAAAGGGCTCGCTGTCTGCCGTTATGTGTAAAAAGGGCACGCTGTCTGCCATTATGTGTAAAAAGGGCTCGCTGTCTGCCGTTATGTGTAGAAAGTGGACGCTGTCTGCCGTTATGTGTAAAAAGTGGACGCTGTCTGCCGTTATGTGTAAAATGTGGACGCTGTTTGCCGTTATGTGTAAAAAGGGCTCGCTGTCTGCCGTTATGTGTAAAAAGGGCTCGCTGTCTGCCGTTATGTGTAAAAAGGGCACGCTGTCTGCCATTATGTGTAAAAAGGGCTCGCTGTCTGCCGTTATGTGTAGAAAGTGGACGCTGTCTGCCGTTATGTGTAAAAAGTGGACGCTGTCTGCCGTTATGTGTAAAATGTGGACGCTGTTTGCCGTTATGTGTAAAAAGGGCTCGCTGTCTGCCGTTATGTGTAAAAAGGGTTCGCTGTCTGCCATTATGTGTAAAAAGGGCACGCTGTTTGCCGTTATGTGTAACAAGGGCACGCTGTCAGCCGTTATGTGTAAATAGGGCACGCTGTCTGCCGTTATGTGTAAAAAGTGTACGCTGTCTGCCGTTATGTGTAAAAAGTGGACGCTGTCTGCCGTTATGTGTAAAAAGTAGACGCTGTCTGCCGTTATGTGTAAAAAGTGGACGCTGCCTGCCATTATGTGTAAAAAGTGGACGCTGTCTGCCGTTATGTGTAAAAAGTGGACGCTGTCTGCCGTTATGTGTAAAAAGGGGATGCTGTCTGCCGTACTGTGTAAAAAGGGGACGCTGTCTGCCGTACTGTGTAAAAAGTGCATGCTGTCTGCCGCTATGTGTAAAAAGGGCACGTTGTCTGCCGTACTATGTAAAAAGGGGACGCTGTCTGCCGTACTGTGTAAAAAGGGGACGCTGTCTGCCGTACTGTATAAAAAGGGGAATCTGACCGCCGTAAGGTTTAAAAGGGGCTCTACCTGGTGTAGTGGTGCTACTGTGCGGCGCAATTTGAATAATGGAGACTACTGTGCACCGTTATATGAATTGGTATTATTTTGTGGCCACACCCCTTCCCCACGAAGCCATGCCCCTATATTTTTTGTGCGCGCCTGCGGCGCGCACTGCCCCTATTTTACATGGACGTGGGGGGGCTCCGATGCTGTTTCTTGCACAGCGCTGAAATGTCTAGTTACGGCACTGTTGCTAGATATCAATTTCTCTGGCCCTGAGCAGGTCCCCCCTCACCAGATCCTCTCCAGGGGTGACATTTTGTCGCACCTGGGCCCACCGCTTGCTCGCTCCGCCACTGGCTGGCGTGATTATTTAGGTGTCAGTGATGCACCGGAGGTGCTGATGGGGTTACTATATATCTTACTGCCTCCCCAGCCAATGACCTCACCGCACGTCACTGGATTGGGTGGCATCACTCCTGGGTGACACCCCCTGGGAGAGAGCAGTGTGATGCTGCTCAGTGTCAGGGCTGCTGCTGCTGCTGCTGCTGCTGTGCCTGACTTCCTGTGACACTCAATTGAGACAGTGGAGACTCATCAGATTCATCAATGATTCATCCAGTGCAGCTGAATAGCAGAGGTACATACCTCCCAACTTTTCACTAGGAGAAAGAGGGACAATGGGGTGTGACCAATGAAAGGGGGTGTGGCTTAGCAGAGGACCCACAATCGCGAGCCACGCCCCATTTTCATCACTAAGGGGACATGCCGAGCGCTCTGTAAGCCGCTGGCATGCCCCCTCTCCCTCTGACTCCAGTGAATATTCACCGCTGCCCTGCTAAGCAGTGCAGCGAGTGGAGGAGCCTCCCAACTGCCCCCGCCACCGCGGGACACTGCGTCCCGCGGGTGGGACAGTGGGACAGCCCCCAAAAAACGGGACTGTCCCGTGAAAATCGGGACAGTTGGGAGGTATGAGTCACTGGCTGACTGTGAGACAATGCTCACTCAGTGGAGACGGATCAGATTCATTACTGATTCATTCAGCACAGCTGAATAGCTGACACACTACCAGATGTCTGAGTCACTGAGCACTGACTGCCTGTGAGACTGATGCTGACTCAGTGGAGATGGATCAGATTCATTGGTTCATTCACTACAGCTGAATAGCTGACCCACTCCCAGATGTCTGAGTCAGGTGTGGAACATTGGGTCGACTCTGTCCAGGTCGGCAGCTACTGAAGGTCGATAGTGAAAGCCGACACATGACTAGGTCGACATGTATGGAAGATCGGCATGGGCAAGGTCAACACACAAAGAGTCGACACAGTTTGTTTTTGTTTTATTTTTTTTGGGGGGGGAGTTGACCTGAATTTCCATCTGTGGCCACCAACAATTGAATCGTATTCGCTTAGGACGCGGTGTCTCGCTACGCTCACCACAAGGTTTCTAATCAACTCTATGCTCACTTCGATAGAGGAGGTATGAAAAAGTCCTGACCCCCCTAAAACAACTGTGTCGACCAAATGACCACGTCGACCTATGCATGTGTCGACCTGCTCACTGTCGACCTTCAGGAGTCGACCTAATGACTGTCAACCTAGACAGGGTCAACCTAAAGAACGGATGCCGTCTGAGTCACTGTCTCCACTAGTCCCTGCACTCACTGCAATGCATTACAAAAGAGCCATGTACCGAGACACTGTCTCGAGGCACCACACTGAGTCGTGTGTCTCAACTCACTTCACTGTATCTCTTTGCCCATGACTAGTATACTGTGTGCCTGGGTACTGTGGGTTTTATTGGCAGTGAAGGAGTGTGTGTGTGTGTGTGTGTGTGTGTGTGTGTGTGTGTGTGTGTGGGGGGGCTGCATGTCTGGGTGCTTTTTTGGTTGTAGTAATGAATATTGGGAAGTGTGCTGCTGGGGTGCTTGTAGTGATTGTGGATTAGAGTGGATGCTGGAATTGGGAGTGTTAGTAGTGAATGTTTAGGTGAACGTTACTGGGTGCTGCTATGGTGTTGGTAAAGAATGTGGGATAGTTGGATTGCTGCTGGAGGGGTTCTTGGTAATAGTAAAGCTTGTCCACACCCAGTGAAAACCATTTATTTTAACCATTTTGTCAACAATTTTCTAAGATAAGCACGTTTAAGCATAAGTAAATTGGTGATTAATTTCACGCAAGATATTTTGCAATCTGATGTTTTGTTTTTTTCTCGTATTGCAGCATCCAATACTCCACTAAATGACGAGGCAGCAGAAAATTTTCAGATGTAGCTTTCAATTTTCACATTATTTTAATTTGTTGACCCCATATATGTTTCCAGGCAGAATTATCAGTCCATAGTTCAACGCAAATTCCATGGCTTTAATTTCAGTCATTGTTTCTGCACAAAAAAAAATTGTGCAAAGACAGTTCTTTTTCTTGAAGCGCTCTTTTGAAAGCCCCTGTCGCCACCTCCTCCTCTTGGGAAACACTGTTGTAAGCCATGTATAGTGTTAATTATTGATAATGCATTACATGCACTATTCATACAAATGTGTCCAGGGCCAGTGCTAAGTTATTTTTCTACTTATCCACACTCCCTGACTTGCTATACTGATTTGCAGAGTGGGGTACTTACTGAAGATTGCTGAAGTATCCCATATGTGACACTTAAAAAAAAATATCTGTAGTTGTGCATCTTTTGAATTTTTCAACATACAGTAGGTTAACAAGTTAATTTATAGTAGTTCCTCAGAGGTTTTCATTAAAAAACATACAAACAAACAAACATAAAAACACAGACTCGTAACACAAAGAGTTGAGCTGAATTATCACGTAGAAGTTGAGCTGAATTATCACGTAGAAGTTTCCTTTATGTTCCGTACATGATATGGATTGGATCTTCAGCTTTAACAGGTTGGCCCTGCTGCATCTAACATTTTACTGCAGAGGTACTTAAACGCGGTCCTCATGGTACCTCAACGGTCCAAGTTTTAGGTATATCCATGTTTCATCACAGATGGTTAATTAAGTCTCCTGTGGCAAAGCATGGATAAACTTAAAATCTGGACCATTGGAGTGCCTTGAGGGCCACGTTTGAGAACCTCTGGCTTACTATGAATTCTGGTCCCAGGTAGTGATGAGCGGGTTCGGTTCCTCGAGATCCGAACCCCCCCCCCCCCCCCCCCCGAACTTCACCCATTTTACACGGTTCCGAGGCAGACTCGGATCTTCCCGCCTTGCTCGGTTAACCTGAGCGCGCCCGAACGTCATCATCCCGCTGTCGGATTCTCGCGAGATTCGTATTCTATATAAGAAGCCGCGCGTCGCCGCCATTTTCACTCGTGCATTGGAGATGATAGCGAGAGGACGTGCAGCGTTCTCTCAGTTTCTGTGTTCAGTGTGCTGCAAATATCTGTGCTCAGTGTGCTGCAAATATCTGTGCTCAGTGTGCTTGCAAATATCTGTGCTCAGTGTGCTGAAAATATCTACGTTATCTGCCTGAAAAACGCTCCATATCTGTGCTGCATTGTAGTATATAGTAGGAGGACAGTGCAGAATTTTGCTGACCACCAGTATATATATAGCAGTACGGTACAGTAGTCCACTGCTCTACCTACCTCTGTGTCGTCAAGTATACTATCCATCCATACCTGTGCTGCATTTTAATTGTGCGCAGTATATATAGTAGGAGGACAGTGCAGAATTTTGCTGACCACCAGTATATATATAGCAGTATGGTACAGTAGTCCACTGCTCTACCTACCTCTGTGTCGTCAAGTATACTATCCATCCATACCTGTGCTGCATTTTAGTTGTGCGCAGTATAAATAGTAGGAGGACAGTGCAGAATTTTGCTGACCACCTATATATATATATAGCAGTATGGTACAGTAGTCTACTGCTCTACCTACCTCTGTGTCGTCAAGTATACTATCCATCCATACCTGTGCTGCATTTTAGTTGTGCGCAGTATATATAGTAGGAGGACAGTGCAGAATTTTGCTGACCACCAGTATATATATAGCAGTATGGTACAGTAGGCCATTGCTATTGATATATTACTGGCATATAATTCCACACATCAAAAAATGTAAAACAAAAATGTGGAGGGTAAAATAGGGAAAGATCAAGATCCACTTCCACCTCGTGCTGAAGCTGCTGCCACTAGTCATGGCCGAGACGATGAAATGCCATCAACGTCGTCTGCCAAGGCCGATGCCCAATGTCATAGTAGAGAGCATGTAAAATCCAAAGGAACAAGGAACGGCTGAGGCCATGGCCTATGTTCATGGATAGTGGTTCAGATTCACATGTGGATGGAAGCACTCATCCTCTGGCTAGAAAAATGAAAAGACTAAAGCTGGCAAAAGCACAGCAAAGAACTGTGCGTTCTTCTAAATCACAAATCCCCAAGGAGAGTCCAATTGTGTCGGTTGCGATGCCTGACCTTCCCAACACTGGACGGGAAGAAGTGGCGCCTTCCACCATTTGCACGCCCCCTGCAAGTGCTGGAAGGAGCACCCGCAGTCCAGTTCCTGATAGTCAAATTGAAGATGTCACTGTTGAAGTACACCAGGATGAGGATATGGGTGTTGCTAGCGCTGAGGAGGAAATTGACAAGGAGGATTCTGATGGTAAGGTGGTTTGTTTAAGTCAGGCACCCGAGGAGACACCTGTTGTCTGTGGGACGAATATGGCCATTGACATGACTGGTCAAATTACAAAAAAAATCACCTCTTCGGTGTGGAATTATTTTAACAGAAATGTGGACAACATTTGTCAAGCCGTGTGTTGCCTTTGTCAAGCTGTAATAAGCAGGGGTAAGGACGTTAACCACCTAGGAACATCCTCCCTTATATATCACCTGGAGCGCATTCATCAGAAGTCATTGACAAGTTCAAAAACTTTGGGTGACAGCGGAAGCAGTCCACTGACAACTAAATCCCTTCCTCTTGTAACCAAGCTCCTGCAAACCACACCACCAACTCCCTCAGTGTCAATTTCCTCCTTAGACAGGAAAGCCAATAGTCCTGCAGGCTATGTCACTGTCAAGTCTGATGAGTCCTCTCCTGCCTGGGATTCCTCCGATGCATCCTTGAGTGTAACGCCTACTGCTGCTGGCGCTGCTGATGTTGCTGCTGGGAGTCGATCGTCATCCCAGAGGGGAAGTCGGAAGACCACTTGTACTACTTCCAGTAAGCAATTGACTGTCCAACAGTCCTTTGCGAGGAAGATGAAATATCACAGCAGTCATCCTGCTGCAAAGCAGATAACTCAGGCCTTGGCAGCCTGGGTGGTGTTAAACGTGTGTCCGGTATCCACCGTTAATTCACAGGGAATTAGAGAATTTATTGAGTTAGTGTGTCCCCGGTACCAAATACCATCTAGGTTCCACTTCTCTAGGCAGGCGATACCGAGAATGTACACAAACCTCAGAAAAAGAGTCACCAGTGTCCTAAAAAATGCAGTTGTACCCAATGTCCACTTAACCATGGACATGTGGACAAGTGGAGCAGGGCAGACTCAGGACTATATGACTGTGACAGCCCACTGGGTAGATGTATTGCCTCTTGCAGCAAGAACAGCAGCGGCGGCACCAGTTGCAGCATCTCGCAAACGCCAACTCGTTCCTAGGTAGGCTACGCTTTGTATCACCGCTTTCAATAAGAGGCACACAGCTGACAACCTCTTACGGAAACTGAGGAATATCATCGCAGAATAGCTTACCCCAATTGGACTCTCCTGGGGATTTGTGACATCGGACAACACCACCAATATTGTGCGTGCATTACATGTGGGCAAATTCCAGCATGTCCCATGTTTTGCACATACATTGAATTTGGTGGTGCAGAATTATTTAAAAAACGACAGGGGCGTGCAAGAGATGCTGTCGGTGGCCCGAAGAATTGGGTGCCACTTTCGGCATTCAGCCACCGCGTGCCGAAGACTGGAGCACCAGCAAACACTCCTGAACCTGCCCTGCCATCATCTGAAGCAAGAAGTGGTAACGAGGTGTAATTCAACCCTCTATATGCTTCAGAGGATGGAGGAGCAGCAAAAGGCCATTCAAGCCTATACAGCTACCTACGATATAGGTAAAGGAGGGGGAATGTACCTGACTCATGCGCAGTGGAGAATGATTTCAACGTTGTGCAAGGTTCTGCAACCCTTTGAACTTGCCACATGTGAAGTCTGTTCAGACACTGCCAGCCTGAGTCAGGTCATTCCCCTCATCAGGCTTTTGCAGAAGAAGCTGGAGAGATTGAAGAAGGAGCTAAAACAGAGCGATACCGCTAGGCATGTGGGACTTGTGGATGGAGCCCTTAATTCGCTTAACCAGGATTCATGGGTGGTCAATCTGTTGAAATCAGAGCACTACATTTTGGTCACCGTGCTCGATCGTAGATTTAAAACCTACGTTGTATCTCTCTTTCCGGCAGACACAAGTCTGCAGAGGTTCAAAGACCTGCTGGTGAGACACTTGTGTAGTCAAGCGGAACGTGACCCGTCAACAGCTCCTCCTTCACATTCTCCCGCAACTAGGGCTGCGAGGAAAAGGCTAAGAATTCCGAGCCCACCCGCTGGTGGTGATGCAGGGCAGTCTGGAGCGAGTGCTGACATCTGGTCCGAACTGAAGGACCTGCCAACGATTACTGACATGTCGTCTACTGTCACTGCATATGATTCTGTCACCATTGAAAGAATGGTGGAGGATCATATGAGTGACCGCATCCAAGTAGGCATGTCAGACAGTCCGTACGTATACTGGCAGGAAAAAGAGGCAATTTGGAGCCCCTTGCAGAAACTGGCTTTATTTTACCTAAGTTGCCCCCCCTCCAGTGTGTACTCCGAAAGAGTGTTTAGTGCAGCCGCTCACCTTGTCAGCAATCGGCGTACGAGGTTACTTCCAGAAAATGTGGAGAAGATGATGTTCATCAAAATTAATTATAATCAATTCCTCCGTGGAGACATTCACCAGCAATTGCCTCCAGAAAATACACAGGGACCTGAGATGGTGGATTCCAGTGGGGACGAATTAATAATCTGTGAGGAGGGGGATGTACACAGTGAAAGGGGTGAGGAATCGGACGATGAGGAGGAGGTGGACATCTTGCCTCTGTAGAGCCAGTTTGTGTAAGGAGAGATTGCTTCTTTTTTGGTGAGGGCCCAAACCAACCAGTCATTTCAGTCACAGTCGTGTGGCAAACCCTGTCGCTGAAATGATGGGTTTGTTAAAGTGTGCATGTCCTGTTTATAAAACATAAGGGTGGGTGGGAGAGCCCAAGGACAATTCCATCTTGCACCTCTTTTTTCTTTCATTTATCTTTGCATCATGTGCTGTTTGGGGACTATTTTTTGAAGTGCCATCCTGTCTGACACTACAGTGCCACTCCTAGATGGGCCAGGTGTTTGTGTCGGCCACTTGGGTCGCTTAGCTTAGCCATCCAGCGACCTTGGTGCACCTCTTTTTTTCTTTGCATCATGTGCTGTTTGGGGACTATTTTTTTAAGTGCCATCCTGTCTGACACTGCAGTGCCACTCCTAGATGGGCCAGGTGTTTGTGTCGGCCACTTGGGTCGCTTAGCTTAGTCATCCAGCGACCTCGGTGCAAATTTTAGGACTAAAATATAATATTGTGAGGTGTTAACAATAGACTGCAAATGAGTGGAAATTATGGTTATTGAGGTTAATAATACTATGGGATCAAAATGACCCCCAAATTCTATGATTTAAGCTGTTTTTGAGTGTTTTTTGTAAAAAATACCCGAATCCAAAACACACCCGAATCCGTCAAAAAAATTTCAGGGAGGTTTTGTCAAAATGCGTCTGAATCCAAAACACGGCCGCGGAACCGAATCCAAATCCAAAACACAAAACCCGAAAAATTTCCGGTGCATATCACTAGTCCCAGGGCAGGATGAAGGATTGTGGGGGCCCCAGTACTACTAACTAGTAATGGTCCCTACCAATAAAATTGAAAATACTATGTGCTGTCAATGTTATTAGTAAATATAATGTGTAAACACTCCCAGCACCACAATTAAACTGTAGTCTGGTGATTCCAGTTCACATTATTGTACACAAGGGGCCAGTGGCGGATTTAGGGGGGGGGGCACTCGGGCCCGTGCCCCCCCTGTCATTTGTGACACACCCCCCCCCCCCCGGTGCCGCCGCCGCCGCATAGCGAGATGACGGGCGCCCGCTGAGATTGTGTTACCAGCGGGCGCCCGTCTCCCTGCACAGCGGCAGCCGGAGGCAGGAGCTCAGTACTGAGCTCCGGCTTCCGGCGCTGTCACTGTGCGCTATGGGAGAGACGTCAGTCATGACGTCTCTCTCATAGTGCTGAGTGACTGAGGAGCGGACGCCAGGAGGAGGAGGACTGCAGCGGCGCGGGAACGGGGCTCGGTAAGTATGTATTTTTCTTCCTTAATGCATCTACTGGGGGCTAACTATGGGGGACATTACTACTGGGGGGCATCAACAAGGGGCATTACTACTGGGGGGTCAAACTACTGGGGGCATTATAACTGGGGCATCTACTGGGGGCATCACTACTGAGGGGTCATCTATTGGGGGCAGCTACTGGGGGCCATATTTACTGGGGGCCATCTACTGGGGGCATTACTACAGGGGGGTCATCTATTGGGGCAAACTCGTAGGGGGGCATTATTACTGGGGGGTCATCTATTGGGGGCAGCTACTGGGGCATTATTACTGGGGGGCATCTACTGGGGGCATTACTACTGGGGGGGTCATCTATTGGGGGCAGCTACTGGGGCATTATTACTGGGGGGCATCTACTGGGGGCATTACTACTAGGGGGGTCATCTATTGGGGGCAGCTACTGGGGGACATTTTCCTGGGGGGCATCTACTGGGGGCATTATTACTGGGGGGCATCTACTGGCGGCATTACTACTGGCGGGTCATCTATTGGGGGAAAACTCCTAAGGGGCATTACTACTGGGGGCAAACTACTGGAGGACATTATTACTAGGGGGCATCTACTGGGGGCAAACTGCTGGGGGACATTATTACTGGGGGGGCATCTACTGGGGGCAAACTACTGGGGGACTATTACTGGGGGCCAACTACAAAGGTGCTAACTACTGGCGGTGTAACTACAGGGGCATTACTAATGGCGGCTTAACTACAGGGGCATTACTACTTGGGGGCTAAACTAAAGGGGGGGGGGTAAACTACTGGGGTCATGACTGCAGGGGAATTACCACTGGGGGCATAATGACTGGGGGCATTACTACAGGCAACATTACTACTGGGGGCAATACGGGCATTGCATAAGGGGCACCACTACTATGGGGTCTATATAAGGGGCACTACCAGTACAGTGGACATTGCATAATGAGGGCTACAACTGTGGGCATTGTATAAGAAGCGCCACCTCACATGCACCGAAGCCGCACGCAAATGTACTTGCCCCTTCCATGGTGCCCCCCCTATAATTTTCTTCTGGATCCGCCCCTGCAGGGGGCCTAATTCTGAGTTGATTGCTGCAGCAAATTTTTTAGCAGTTGGGCAAAACCACGTGCACTGCAGGTGGGACACATATAACGTGCAGAGAGAGTTAGATTTGGGTGGGGTGTATTCAAACTGAAATCTAAATTGCAGTGTAAAAATAAAGCAGCCAGCATTTACCCTGCACAGAAACAATATAACCCACCCAAATCTAACTCTCTCTGCACATGTTATATCTGCCACACCTGCAGTGCACATGGGCCCTCATTCCGAGTTGTTCGCTCGCTAGCTGCTTTTAGCAGCATTGCACACGCTAAGCCGCCGCCTACTGGGAGTGTATCTTAGCTTAGCAGAATTGCGAAGGAAAGATTCGCAAAATTGCTAATAGAAATTTCTTAGCAGTTTCTGAGTAGTTCGAGACTTACTCTGCCACTGCGATCAGTTCAGTCAGTTTCGTTCCTGGTTTGACGTCACAAACACACCCAGCGTTCGCCCAGGCACTCTCCCGTTTCTCCAGCCACTCCCGCGTTTTTCCCAGAAACGGCAGCGTTTTTTCACACACACCCATAAAATGGCCAGTTTCCGCCCAGAAACACCCACTTCCTGTCAATCACACTCCGATCACCAGAACGAAGAAAAATCCTCGTAAAGCCGTGAGTAAAATACCTAACTTTTGAGTAAAATAACTAAGCGCATGCGCTCTGCGAACATTGCGCATGCGCAGTAAGCGACTAATCGCAATATAGAGAAAATCGGCAACGAGCGTACAACTCGGAATGAGGGCCATGGTTTTGTCCAACTGCTAACAAACTTGCTGCTGCGATCAACTCAGAATTTCCCCCAGAATACCCAGTTTACATATGCAAAAGTGCATCCCCACACTGGTGAAGTGCGGGGGTCCTTGTGGGTGGGAGCAACTGGGCAGCTGCCTTGGCTGACCTTTTGTTAATCTAACATTAGCTGGCCTTGTATGTCATAGTGTTGTTGTTGTTGTTGTTGTTGTTATTATTATTATTATTATTATTATTATCCTTTATTTATATGGAGCCACAAGGGTTCCGCAGCGCCCAATTACAGAGTACATATGCACATAATCAAATCAGGAAAACAGTGACTTACAGCTGAAGACAATATAGGACAAGTACAGGGTAACTAAACATAAGGGTGTAGTATGGTATGTCGGCGCCCAGGATCCCAGCGGACAGCATACCGGCACAGGGATCCCACCCGTCGGCATACCAACAGGTGGGCGAGCGCAAATGTGCCCCTTGCGGGCTCGCTGCATTCGCCACAATATTTATTCTCCCTCCAGGGGGGTCGTGGACCCCCAAGAGGGAGAATAGTTGTCGGTATGCCGGGTGTCGGGATTCCGGCTCCGGTATACTGAGCGCTGGGATCCCAACAGCCGGCATACTGAATACCACCCAAACATAACTACATTAGTAGACGACACTGAGATAAGTATCAAGGTGGCCAAAAACTGCAGGATTTGGGCAGTTGAGGATTATTAAAGTAAGAAAAAGATAATGACATGAGGGAAGAGGGCCCTACTCGTGAGAGCTTACATTCTAAAGGAATGTTCTAATGGAGTGTTCTTTGAATGAGGCAGACTATAGCCACAGCCACTCTAAAATCAAGGATTTGGAAAACCCCCCTCTAATGTTGTGCTTTGCCCTGTTAACATGATCTGTAGATTGCTTTGTCTGCTTTAACTATGTGAGATGATATTTAATGGCACAAATTTGCAATATATAATAAAAATGTAAACATGCCCAACAGATGCGTGACAAGAATGTAAAACACTAAATACATATGTTAATAAATAAAATACATGAATACAGGGTAAATGTAACGTGTTTAGGCACAGCCTGTCCAGGGACAATCATTTTATGTTCTGAAGAATTTCTGTTGCTTTGCAAAATAAACATACAATATAATACATATATGTATAGAGATAAATAGTTGGAAAGTTGTGTATTACAAGTTAAACAAAATATTCAAGAGCATACATACTCATATTCTTCTATTATCTCTTCTGTATCAGACATTTTGTGATCAGTATCTAGAAAATGAATATAACAAAAAAAATCAAGGACATTTCATTAACTTTTTTAATTTTTAAACTTTAACACACTGTTTGTTATTACATTTCAAAGCATGCAGATCATGTGACATATACAGTGACAAGAGACAATGGAACGTATAACTTAGTTCTTAGCCTTAGTCAAGCCCCAACATTTGTAATTTACTATTTAGTTCAGCCCATTATTTACTGGCTATGGTTAACACTTGTAGCAAAATATTTATCCTGATATATTATAATTTTTTCACTGTTACTCATTTTGACATGACTTAAATGTTTTTCTTTCTCCTGTCTGAGTGCTTTCTTATCAGCATGCTGTAAGTATGTCTCTGTTTATAGCTTTCCTAATAGCCAGAACATGATTGCCCTTAAGCTGGTATCCCAATCCCTGTTTGCTTATCACTCTGGGAAAGGGATGCAGCCAAGTTAAAACTGCAACCCAACCTCCGCAAATGCCATTATCAGAGGTTTGACTGCCTTTCTCATATGCACCAAGCTCCAGAATGTGATATATTACAGAGGTTGGATGTGGTGGGCAGCGCCATCTTTAGATGGCAATGCCCAGTAGGATACTATGGGCTTCTTTTCGCATTTCCCCTGAGAGGGAGCCAATTGGATCCCTCCCAGCACCAACCATGGTGCAGCATTCAACGCATGTGCAAAAGGACTCCTGTGTCCTATCACAAAAGACAGCTCTTATAGGAAGAGCTGTCCTTCGTGATTTTCTTCAAGCATACGGCGTTAATAAACACTGTTATGTTTGTAATGACTGGAGGGCCGCATCGCATGCAAAATGCGATGCGTCATGCATCCTGTCCTGGAACATTTAACATTTTCGTTGTCTATAAACCTATGTGTACTGTGATAAGTCTTTAATTTGTGGTTAAAGTTTTAAAAAAACACTGACCTACTGTATTATTAAATAAAAACTATCAATTAAGCTAATGGAAAACACTGGTCATATGGGCAAGGCTTTATTATTTTACAACATTTAGCCCTCTCTTGCTTAGCATACTGTCACTTTTACTTTTTTTTTTGCAGATTGTGGGGAGTCTTATTGTTGATTAAATCAGACACTACAGTCATAACAGAAAGCTTATGTAAGAATGTTTCAGCACAGTATATATTGCACTTTTATTACTATGTAATGTTTATTTGTGGGTGTTGCTATTGCTATGTATTACAAGCGAAGAAAATGCAAAGAATAAATAAATAAATAAATAAATAAGTTAATAAAAACTGCATATGACAAAATTATATATAAAAATGCACCCTACCAATTATTAAAGCATCATGCCCACTTCTCATTGGCATACATTTGACACACTGTAGGGCATTCATGGTCTATGGGCCTTATTCAGACCTGATCGCAGCCGCTGCGATCACACAAATGGCCATCTGTATACGTGCAGTGGCCACAGTGCGCATTTGTGATCAATCAGGATGCGATTGCATCCTGGAAGGATGCATTCACATCATGATTGACAGGCGGTGTGCATCCAGGGGCGGTGACATGGCATTGGGATGGAGAGAGTGTAGCGGGAAATGTAGGCATGTCATGCCCATTTTCGGGGTCAGCCGTTGACTTTGTCTGAATTTCGTACAATTGGAAACATAGCAGCAGAGCCCCTGCATAAGCAGCCACGTAGCGTAGGCAGGGGTCAAGCTCTATTTGAGTTTTATGTGATGCGATCACAACTGAATTGCAATTGTATTATGTGGCGGCACCACACATGCTGTGCTGGGCGGCCCCAAGCATGTGACTTTAGTGGTTGCAGATTTTGCTAAAATAGCAAAATCTGCGACCAACTCTGCATAACCCCCTATAAACTCTCTGTACCACGTTGTATTTCTGGACAAAAATAATAATAGTAATATCGTTCATTGCTTGACCTGTGAACAGATAATGTGTTTACTCAAAACCTTAAAGCTTTTCCTTGCAGAAAACTCCTCTGGAACAATACAGTACGTGTCAAAAGAGAGCAAGGAGGGCAAAAAGACTCACAGTTACATTAGTATTGAGCACAGTATATGCTTTTTAGGATCCAGATTATAGGTTGACATACATTAGGTCAACAGTCATCATGTCAACCCCATATGGTTGACAGATACAAGGTCGACATGGACAAAAGGTCAACATAGACAATAGGTCAACATATGAAAGGTCGACAATGGAAAAGGTTGACATGTTCAAAAGGTTGACAGGTTCATATGGTCAACATGACAATGGTCGACACACATATGGTCGACATTTATTGGGGGTTTTCATGCTTTTGGACTTGTTCCTTTCTTAACGATCCATGTCACAAATCATAACCTTTAGTAACCTTGTGGCGAGGGGACACATTTCTACAAATGGTGGTCCCAGATTACAAAACTATCCAGACTAACCCCAGAAATTAAGAAAAAAAGATGGTTGACCATTTATATGTCGACTATTGTCATTTTGACCTTTTGACCTTGTTGACCTTTTGTACCTGGTGGCCTTTTCCAGTGTCGACCTTTCATATGTCGACATTTTGTCCACGTCAACCTTGTATCTGTTGACCATATGGGGTTGACCTAATGGCTGTAGACCTAATGAATGTAGATCTCCTATACCATACCCATGCCTTTTCACAGTTTTATTCATTATAGTAATATTGGAAATTTAGTGGTCTGGAAGTGAAATTCACTGGTGATGTGTAGCAATGTAAAGTGGATTTAAACCGCAGCCAAACACAAATACTCTGAAACTTACCCCTAAATGTCTTACTGGACTCTAATAAGCTGAACAACATGAGCATCATACAAACTAAATGCAAATGTTAAATATAACATGTTTTTCTGCAAAAAAAAAATGCTTGAAATTGTTGACTTTCATTTGTTTTATATATTTTTTTAATAATAACTTGCATAATCCTCTTTAGGTCTTGGGAACCATTGCTTACCAGTTATAGTACTTTCTGTGATGTAGAAAATACATGCACACCTTGTGTATTTTTCTACTTTTTTGCCTTTACTGTCTGTCTATACAAGCAGACTGCTGGTTATTATTAGTGCTTTTTAGCCTTATTGTCTTTCCTTATTGTCTTTAATTTCAAGCTAAAGTTACAAGCTTAAAGAACACAAATTGTTGAAAATAAAGATGACATAAATCAGTATTCAATTCCTGCTATTGTTTATTGCCAACCAACAAACACCTTAAAAATTGTTTTCTGATTTCTTATTTTTCACCATATCTCTAGCACTTATATTTCTATGATAAAAAAATACTTAACTTTATAAAAAATATAGTAAAGATAATACAAGTAAATACATTACTAATTAGGTAATCTAATACACATTGCTAGTTCAAAATCGTATTTGCGAAAGCTTACAAAAGGAAGGAGATTAAAAAGTTCAATCAATAAACTCAGCTCAGCATTATTGTAATTGAACAGTAAGTAGGAACAGAACATCATCACACTGTCCTGTTGCTCCTTTTTGTCCAATTACAATTTACATTGTGCACTTATATTACAGCTATATTTTGATCTATAAATATAAAAGCCAATTAGTGATAAATCTGTCAGTGTTTTTTTACCTGTTATTTTATGAAACGCTGTGGCAGGAGGGCATCCAGACCTTCTGTGTAGAGCTGTAAAACAGAATGATACGGAGAAGCTCTGATAATATAGGAAATACTTTGGAAGTGGGCTGGCTTTATACATCTATTCCTGGTTATCAGTAAGTCACTTAAGAATCTAGCATGCCCACCATATATGTATATGTGTAGAAGAGGGAGAACTGGGCTTACATTATAACAAGGATGCATTGTGATGTGTATTTGGTAACAACTAATACAAGCACTGAGTTCATGAAAGTGTCCTTTATCAGGTGTCATAAACAAAATGCATAAAAGGCTGAAATAACTAATTATGGGTTTCAGACCTGATACAATAAATGTAATTTCTAATCACCCCTATTTGTGGCAATTCTGAAATTATACAATGTAACAAAAAAAAGAAAACACTTTGGTGCAAGAGATACTGGCTAAAATCAAGTATGAAAAAGTAATACATAACTGTGAAAAATAGTAATAATTTAATCAATGAATTAGTTACATTAAGTTGCAATGCTGCCCTTCAGTAAACTCTGCATTTAAAAAAAATATATAAAACCTAATACCATGCAGCTAGAGTATATGACACTGTAGTAACCTAATATAACTTCATTAGAATAAACCCAGTGAGTCGAATGCCTTGAAAATGAAATTCATTTTGATATTTAGTAAATATATGCTTAGTGATAAATATATTGATATATAAAAGTATTATCAAGTATATACAACACAATTATTATAGTGTAATCAAATTGCAAAAGGTGCCTCAAGGCCAAACATAAAAACTGTGTATAAAAGGTTCATAGAACAATACAATTGCAAATGCAGTCTCTTATCAATTAGTAAAAACAGCTAAAGTTTTAATTTAGGTGGTCCAAATGGAGGTGAGTTGTTGCATTCAGCACCAGTAACAATGGGGGTCATTCCGAGTTGATCGCTCGCTAGCAACTTTTTGCAGCGCTGCGATCAGGTTAAATCTCGGCAAAACACTGCGCAGGCGCGTCGTATGGGTACAAAGAGGATCGGTGCTGGGCGATGGATTTAACAAAGAATCCATTCGCACAACCAATCGCAAGGTGATTGACAGAAAGAGGGCGTTTATGGGTGTCAACTGACCGTTTTCTGGGAGTGTTTGGAAAAATGCAGGCGTGTCCAAGCGTTTGCTGGGTGGGTGTCTGATGTCAATTCCGGGACCAAAAAGACTGAAGTGATCGCAGCGGCTGAGTAAGTCCAGAGCTACTCAGAAACTGCAAAAAAAAAAAAATGTTGTGCCGTCGGATGCAAAAGCGTTAGCACACTTGCAAAGCGAAAATACATTACCCCATAGGCGGCGACTATCTGATCGCAGTGCTGCAAAAAGTTGCTAGTGATCGATCAACTCGGAATGACCCCCAAAGTCAACTGACACTATCCTGTTATGGATGGTAGAAGCTGCATGCATACATATAATGACTTATTATAAATGACTAGTTACTAGCACATCAAAAGGACGAAACAATATAATAGTAATGTCAGCGCCAGTGGCTGTGCACTCCCGAACAGAGCAAAACTTAAATTGCTCTGTCAGGCGACATCTTGTGGGCGCTGGCACGCAAAACACTTGATTTACCCCCTTATTGATGAGGAGCAGCGTTAGACTTTTATTATATAGGATAATACAGACCAGATGTCCTAGACTGTGCCGTGAATGGCTCACTTTGTGAATGGAGTCTAGTATGATGCATTGTATAAATAAGTGAAACAGGAGTCCCATGCAGTGCAGTGAGACTGACTCGCTGGATGAATGAACTGGGAGTCCTAGAGTAAATAATATAGAGGACTCACTATTACACCACAGGAGCTTAGAATCAAAGTCCTTGACTGCTCACAACTTCACAAGTAATAATAATAATATATTTTTTTATATAGTACTTTTCTCCCAAGAGTACGCAAAGTGATTTACATTTGCTTTTACAACATAAAATACTAAGGAAGCTTAACAAAGGACATTAGTGAAATGTGCTTGAGTAAACGGGTATGTCTTGAGACTGTTTTTGAAGGATTCTAGAGTGAAGGCCTCTCGAGCTGTGTGGGGATGTGAGTTCCATAGAGTTGGAGCCACAAAGCTGAAAGCGTGACCCCAGACGAATTCAGGGAGATTCTAGATACTGCTAATAGTCCTTCATCTACAAATCATGGTAATCGAGTGGGGCAGTAAGGAATCAGAAGTAGCTTCAGTTACCTTGGGCCCTGGTCATGTAGGGCTTTGTAAGTCAGTAAGCCAATCTTGAAAACGATCCACCATCTTACATGCAGCCAATGAAGAGAGTAGAGAATGGGTATTATGTGGTTGGAATTGGGCTGGTTGGTTAATAAAGTAGAAATTAGATTAAGGTACAAAAATAATTACCAATCTTAAAAAATAAATACTAATAATTAAAATTAATCTGATGGTCTTCTTATACAATCTATGCTGCTCCCACAAGGCAAATCTGAATTACTCTCAAAGAAATACTGTATCTGTTAAAGAGAACACATACAATTAATAATTGAAAAATGTTTTAATATTCAAACTTAAATATTATAAACTATCAATATAAAAAATGTTGAAAATATTTATCAAACAGCAAAAAAATGGAGGGTGGCTGAAGTGGTTGCTTACTACATCACTCACCCATGCATCCTGCCACCAATATCCAGGTTAAGGGGGTGCACAGGGCATACTGTACCCCAGGCCCCGATCTGTTAGGGAGCCACACTGCCAGAGCACACTGACATCACTAGTTCTCTCTCTTGTGCAGAAGCAGAACCATGCAGCCAGAATGTGAGCAGGATAGTATGCAGTACAGGCAGAGACACAGGAGTATCAGGTTTAATGAGATACCAACTGAGCTTCCCGACCAGAGGAGAGATAGGAATGGGAGAGAGCTGTAAGTGAACTGCTTCACCTGACTGGCTATCTGGGTCCTGTGTACACTGTTGTCTGATGAGAGCATTTGGGTCTAGAGAGAGATACACAGAGTCCTCCTGAATCCTGTCCCAGTGTGTAAGTAGTACAGAGGTTGCAGCCATTGCATCCTTTTCAAAATAAATTATAGATTTTATTTTTCTATGTATATTTTAAGGCTGTTTAAGTTGTCTTTGTTCCACTACAGGAAAATGTTATAAAATAGTTGTCTATCAATTAACTGGAACTATAACCAGTACCCAGGCATTATTAAACTATTAGTTTAAATATAATGTACACCATGGGTTTAAATTTAATATACACAATTCTTACGTCCCAAAATGACTAATTTCAGGAGGGATATAATGCTCTGTTTCTGGACTTCCCTCTTAATTTATGATTGCAATCACCTCTGTTGAAATACAATTTTATAGTTCACCACATGTGACACCAACCATATATTAAGTGGAAAGTCCAGATAGAGAGCATTTTGTCTCTCCTGGAATGGGCAACTTCGGAGGGTATGCACAATCTAATATACACCCCCCCCCCCAGGCCCTCGTCTTAAGTGCCCCGGCTCCTGCAAGGTTCAATCCGGCACTGCTGCCATCTATGAGTTGAAAAGTGAAACTTCTTGGATCTTGTGCCTGCTCTCCAGCACCATTCCTGTTAAAGTTGTAAGTACTGTTTAGTATGCTGTTTGTTATATGTTTAATATAATATACTGTACAACGTATAATTCGATACCAGTTTTGAGTTTTAACAGAAAATACTCCATAAAATCCCACTGTGGGATTTATTGTTTTCTTTTTTCTGTCAATAAAAATGTTCAAAAAAAACAAAAAACTGAAAAATTCTGATTTCAATCAGGGTTCACCCAAAGAATTTGAGCTGCTTTTTGTCCTGCTTTTCCTTGCCATCTCCTCTGATGGCTGTTCCTACTGTCAGAAGGGAACTTAAGGCAAACTTCCTCCACTGCCTTTTACATGATTACCGGTTTAAGGAAATGTCAGAATTTGGCCAGGAACCTGCATCTCCAGCCAACTCGGACTTCATTACATCCGGCCCAATATGTAGCATACAGTCAGACATTAACTCTATGGTGAAGAGAAGGCAGAAGTACTTAAAGATCCGCATGTATCCATAAAAAAATAATCTGTAAAAAAATAAAAAAGACATGTGCCTGATAGTGTAGTAATTAGTTATAATCATAAAATATTCTGACAAAATTGCTATGCGTACCAAGGGAAAAAAAATGTATGGCTTATCTGGATTAATGGTTGTTTTCAGTTGACAGGATATTCTCTGGCTCACAGTAGTTGTAGGTTTCCGAAACATTTATGGAGAAGAGATACATAGGGCCTAATTCAGTAAGGATTGCAAATTCTGCTAATCAACAGAATTTGAAATCCTTTTGCTAGCATGCTGGGGGCCATCTCCCCCCCTTGATGAAGCAGAGATTAGACCGCCCAGTGTGAGCATAATGGAAGATTGCAAGCTACCAGTTTAGTAATGTGTATATATACATGGTATACTGATTTGTTTGATTATAAGGTGACCTAGTCTTACTGTTCGCGACAGTACCGTACCTCTTTGTATGTATTATTTTTATTTATATGTGAAATGTTATTTGTCTTTGATCAATTGATCTCCCAGTGGTGACCAGTTGTTCCCGAATAATAAATATTTCTGTCACCATCCTAACGCGTGGTGACCATAGTATTTGGTCCTCTGGGGTTGGGTTTCCTCGTTCCTCTGCCTAGGGTTCTAGCAGTGAGGTCTGGTTAGAGAGGTGACTCCAGGCGAAGAATCCAGGTACATCCAACTGCACCTGCACAACACATCCTCAGTACTTACTGTACCTGTTACATTACCTCTCTGGCAGCCCATGGAAACATTGTTCGGGTTTATAGCAGCCGAGATCTCAGGGCCATGATAGTGATCAATGTCAAGATCCCGGAGCCAGCATTAGTAGTGTCAGATTCCGGTGTCGGTGTTTTGACTGCTGGGATCCCAATTGCCGGAATCCTGACTGTATATATATATATATGTGACCCTATGGTACCTGGAGTGCCAATAAGTGGGGACATTAGTAGCATTGTAAATGCTGTATATATATATTATTTATGAGTAAGGAAAAGTGGTGGTAGAGCCATAACATACACATGCCTCAAAAATGACTGTTATTCAGTACATATGGGGATGGTGCCAGGATGATGAACCCTGGCTGTGATGGAAAATCAATGGTGCTATTGACTGGGGGTGAAGGGGAGGCGTGGCTACCAGAGACTGTTATGACTGTTAGGAGCAGCGCACGGGGCTGTAACGGAAAAATGAGCCTCGCTCTCTCCCTGCTGTGTCCCGAGGACTGAGCTGTCTGTATAAAAGGAGGAGAGTCAGCGTTGAGTGGGGTCTTGTGTCAGAGCTGCTGAGGGAGCCAATTCTCTCTCCTCTCTGCGCTGCTTGAGCTGTAAACACTGCGGCACCAGAGGGAGAGGAAGCAGCTTACCCGGCATGGAAGAGTGGAGGAGCAGTATATCGGGAGTCCCAGGCTGAGCGGCAATGCCTTTCCGGGAGGCGGAGAGCGGGAGGCGCGGCCAGTGAGAGAGGCAACGTCAGAGCCGCAGCGACAGGTCGGAGGCAGTCACGGCCGGAAGAGGAGGCAGAGCAGCAGGGACTGGTTGGAAAGAGGCATGGCCCGGGAAGGAGGCGGCGCTGGAGCAGTGGCGATAGGCTGGGGGAGCACCGGAAGGAGTGGCCATCCACGAGCTGGGCTGAACCATTCAGGGGAGACACACCGGAGACATACCCCTGAACACGAATGGCAGTGCTGACAGAAGCTAGTGCCCCCGGTGGAAGAAAAGCACCCAGAGCCCGTCCGCCCCAGGGAACCGTCACATCCGCAAAAGGTAGCACCAGCCTCCTAGCTGATTAGAGCGGGGGAGCGCTGGTTGCTAAGGAGATGAAGGGGGTTGAAGGCCCTCCAATCAGTGAGCAGGGGGCGTGGCTACACAGGGACTCGGTTGGCCATTGGCTGGAGCGGTGGCAGAAGACAACTCAGGTCTGTGCAATATACATTGCACTGTTTCAACACCTATATAGACACAGACCAAATGACAGTTGTCTAATCAGTCAGCCCAAGCTTGTGTGCACCCTGTGACTGCTGCATACCGGTCTATACACGTGTAAGTCAGGATGACCGGGCTATTGTCCAGAGCTAGTAATTGATCATTCTTCAGGGTGTTTTTAGCGACCCCCTTATGCTCACTAACACTTACCTGGACAGGAGCTAGTGGAGTCCAGCATATGGGACAGTGACATCTGTAACGGAAAGGATTATAAAGGCTTATATATTATTCATAAGAGACTCCAAGCATCTACAGGCAGGCACATTAGTGAGCCTACAGCATAGAGACAAAGGGATCTTTACAAGTAATATATCCGTCACAAGAGCCTAGTGGTGTGAAAGCCGTGACATCTAGTGGGAAATATTAGAACTTCATACTGGTGCTTAGTCTACTACATAGGATATAGTCAGAGACAATGGATACAATTACTTCGCTGGTAAGGAGACATATGGATACAAATATTTAGACTCAGGAGAGCAGCCACTGAGCAAGGAAAAAGCTACTGTCGAAGTCAAAAATATTACATAGAAAGAACATACAGACTCTACACATATGACTCGCTATACTTGCAAATACGAGCAGCGAGCACAGCAATATATGGTAACAAACAAATTTACACGGACATGCCACAGAGATGGATTCGACACTTATTTTATACAGTACATAATTATAATAATATCAAGCGCCAGACATCATAATGATTTAACATTATATAATGGAGTAATGTCATGTATGTGTATTATTGGAACGAAGCAAGATACACCTGTCATATTTGGTATTAAAGCAAGCAGATTAATGTGTAGATTCATTTGATACTTGTTATTAAGTTGTAGGACATTGCAACAAATAGTTATGACTAAATGTATGAAAGCTAAAATCACTCTTATTAGGACAATGGTGGACAGGAAACTCAGGCCAGCCCCTTTTGATGTCTTCAAGGCTGAACCTGTTTAGTATACGAACAGACTAGTGACTCATCATGAATGAGAAAGTTCCCTCCCCCAAAACTAGATAACACATTACAGAGACACACAGTTGCCAGTTGCTGTTTTGTCCCAGACGATGATGGAGGTGCTTCTAGTCCGGTTCCTGTATTTATTTGCTGAGAGAGGGAGATATATTGAGGAAGATGCATTGAGGGAATGGTATGGTATGCTGGCCTGTAACTGTGTGTATTTTGTATTAACTGATTACTGTATAAATTGTAACCATGTAACTATATGTATACTGTACATTGTAATATATTTAATCCATATCCTTTTAATAACAAATATATACATCAATGAGCTTTGGAACTCAGATAATGTGTGGGTGTATTCTTTTCTCTTAAGGGATGTAGTGTTTTGAGATGTACAGCTCACTTTTATCGTATATGGTAATAAGATGCGCCTGGCGTCTGCAGTATATATTAGAGTGGGCATTTTAAATATTGTAAGGAAACAATTTGGTATTTACAGATGGGGGCTCGTCCAGGATATCATGGTCTTAATGATGCACTGTACATTACAAACACGACGCTGTGGTCAATCAGCTTGTGGTGGACGCATTGTGACGCTGATAAAATCATATCCGTGTGTTCTGTTGTGCTATCAGTAAGCCAATGATATGAAAATTCAAGGAACAATGTGTTTCTCATAATATTTAAGATGCTAAAATGTATTTTTATTGTCGCAAAACAAAGTTCAAATAAGTCATATTGTGTTTGATTCAGATTGGATTGTTTATCTGTTAAGTAGGTTTAAAAGTACATTTAAAAGTTGCTGCATAGCCTTGATATAGTTTTTTGTTTTTTTTAAACTCAGGCCTAAAATAACTTCTGGTGCTTGTATAATGTGGGATTTCTCTGTGACAAAGGAAGCCGCATGGTTTGTCCTCCATTTTGGACTAACCACAAGGCCTGTCCACCATCTTGTGTAAACCTCATGGATGTGGAAGGGGGAGGAGCAGTGGCCATTTTTGGAAGGTCATTTTCTAAATAGCTGATTTTCAGTCTGCTCAGAACAATCAGTTTCCTTTGTCACATTAAGCACCATTTATGAGTTACCAATGCATTTATTTAACCCATGCCATAGTCAATTACAAATAGTTTCAATTGGGCCTAGTGAGAGTAAATGGTGAGATAAATGCTTGGCTTGGTGTAAGAAATTGCACACAGATAGAAAAAGGAAAGAAAGGGTTTTTTTTTTCTTTTTCCTTCCAAGACTTGTAGAATCTGCTTACTAGGGAGGATAGCCATTGAAATGCAAATTAACCTGTATAACTTTTTTTTAGCAGTGAAAAGCAAATAGCTTTGATATACAAATAAGAGGTAAGGTGTCACATAGAAGGCTAGTGAATGATACATATATATATAATATTATTATAATTATGTGTATATTTATATCAGTGTATGTTCTGCAAGATAGCTATCCAATCTGAATCATATCATTTAAATTATAGATTATTGCAGTCATTATAGATCTGTGTGAAATCGGATACATTTGTTGCTATATAGGTAAATTCGAAATAAATTTATTTAAGGGAGTAATTATAGACATGAAACGCAGTTCTGACCTGGTTGTTAAGAAAAAACTGGGTGTTGTGCTAAGTGAACGATTATAGTTAGTATTGCTCACATTTATAGAGTTGTGTGATTTGTTTTATTGTGTACGCACATTGGTACACGTGATACGGAACGTGAGGACAGCGTAAAAAAAACGTGCACGTGGCGCAAGGCCGCACACGTGGCATAGAGGTAGGCACGGTTGCGTAATTATGCAAGCTTACGTAGGGTTGTGTGCGCATAATAAAACCACACGATATTTGTTCAATTAAGGTGGGATAGTAGCCATGCTACAATAGCACAAAACTACTCGGTTTCTAAAGCAGATTACTATAAAACTTTTGTTTAAACTGTATTGCCTCTGGGGGTAAAGCTGCCAATCAGAACGAGTGAAAAATTTCTGTACAGAAAAAACAAAGTGTATTTGAGTGAGCGAAAGCAGAGTGAGTGGAGCTGAACCCAGGAACTAAGTGGTCTAAGTGGCTGAAGTGGTAACACTGGGTTAGTAGAGGCCCGGTGGCATAGGGTTCGCTACCTTGCGTGATCAAAACTAAGTGGTCTGAAGTGGTCTAAGTGGTCCCAAACAACTAAGTGATCTGGAGTGGTCTAGGCTAGGTGGTCTATAGCAATCGTAGGGCATATAGATAACTAGTATCTATAGGCTGTGCTGTTGCATCGCATGTCCGTTTGTTCTGCACAGCACAACGTGATACCATTGTGTCATATGCGCTGTGGAAAAGCATATGTAGACGTGATTGTATAGACAAAGGGGTTTTTCTTTGATAACGTTGGGAAATCTCCCTGGTGGGCTTTCACTGGAAAAGGTGAAGGATAGTTATCTAATTTCTCTGTTTTTCACCCTACAAACAATTCCAGTTGAAAGATACCGAAAAGGAATTTTTCGCTACCTCTCTCAGGAAAATATTCCAACAGAACCTCCACCGAAAGAAATTACGGTGCTGTAAGGTCTGATAGGAGCCCTAAGTTGGGTACATTGCCTTCGCTATCGACAGTGTATGGTAGTACCGGCCAATGTGGGCGAGAGTGGGTGGAAGCGTTCGGAGAACTTTCACCGTCGCCTTATATTGAGTATTTTGGTATTTGTGGGAATAGCCGAGAAGGCAAGACCCACAAATTATGGGAGCCAGTTGCTCAACTAAGGGACGTATGGTAGCCAGGATTCAGGCAGAAGAGTTGGGACCGAGAAGGTCAGACTCGGGACCGAGAAGGTCAGAATTGCGGCCGAAAGGGTCAGCAAGGTTTATCATGTGTGGAAAATATGGTCCACACGCTGAAGTTTACTGTGACGAATGGGTACGTATCACTGACAAAGATAGGGTATCATTCCCTAGAGTGGGCAGCTTTGAACCAGAGGTACTGCAGAATGTAGGTATTAAAATATGTCTGATAAAATCCAGAAAACAAAGGGTCAGACATACAAATTGTTTAAACCTGTGGCAGCAAGAGCGGTTGGTGAGTTTGATCCTAAGGTATTGCAGGTGGTATGTCTAACCAAAGTCGTATAAGACAAGAATGGAAATATAAGAACAGTTTGAACTTGTAGCAACAATAAACAAGTAGGAAGAAAAAAAATAGAGAATGCAAGTACACCGCCATATGTGGATATGGAAGCAGTTACGGGCAGCATACAAACTATAGAAAATAATAAAAATATGAAAAATATGACTGTAACCTATATATGTACTAATGAATGTTGAAGTTTTATTTAGGAGGAGAAAGTGACCTGATTGTTTTCAGACATTTCTCATGTACTCAGAGGAGTATCCAACTGATAAAAGAAGAGCAGTAGCCTGCGGGGGAAGTGGCTGAGACCAGTGGAACAGGTAAGTATGGTATCATTCATGTACATATATAGTAAAACCCAAAAATATAACAAAAAAATCAAGAAAGTAACATCAGAAATGGAGAAAAACCTGTCCGCACATTGGTTTTGGCCAGTAGGAAAGCGGACAGAGACCAGGTAACCCCCAGGAATTTCTTTCAGTTACCATATAAGGGCATATTAGGGCAGTACGGATGGTGTAATGGTTAGCATTACTGTTTCACAGCACTGAGGTCATGGGTTCGATTCCCACCATGGCCCTAACTGTGCGGAGTTTGTATATTCTCCCCGTACTTGCGTGGGTTTCCTCCGGGTACTCCGGTTTCCTCCCACAATCCCAAAACTATACTGGCAGGTTAATTGGCTTCCAACAAAATGAACCCTTGCGTGAATGTGTCTGTGTGTACATGTGATAGGGAATATAGATTGTAAGCTCCACTGGGGCAGGGACTGATGTGAATGGCCAAATATTCTCTGTAAAGCGCTGCGGAATATGTGTGCGCTATATAAATAACTGGTAATAAATAATAAATAATATAAGAAGTATTCATTCCTAGTAATGCCCCTAGTCAAGATGAGCTCAGAAATGTTTGTTGGACCATGTACAGACCCTTAATACGGGATGACAAGGATTGAATGAATACTTCGCATGACCTAGAAGCTTGTTAAACTTTTTTTTTTTTTGTCTTTTGCAGTAATAGAAAACTCTCCATTTGGATAAGATCACTGGTAAACACTAATTCGGCAAATGGGAGGTGGCTGTCTCTGTGCTAATGGACGGGCTATATAAGGCATTGAGGGCAGGGTGCAGACTTCTTTGCAAAATTGGAAAGGGGTCACAGTAGCTAATCTTAGAGAGGGTGCTATTGAACATCACAAGAATAGTGCTAGGCGCAGAGAACAACAGGTGGAGAGGTTGAGGACGGTAAGTATACTGGCACATACAGGAAAGACCCATCAGTCCAAACCCCAGATCCCTAATGGTCAATAATATGTTACACTTGTAGGAAGGAAGGGCATTTTGCCAGAGATTGTAGGAGTAGTAGGACACATAGTCAATATAGACCCCCTAGACAGAAAACACAACCCACATTATTAAACACATAGACGGGATCAAGGGACATATAGTAAGGAATCACAAGCCATATAGAAAACACAGAATCGGGCAATGGGAGTAACAGGAACAATGCAACAATACCCGTTGAGTAGACCTGCAGAGATTACGATAGGGCCCTTGCAAACCAAACATTCTTTTCTGCTGGCTGCATCGGCTCCGACTAATCTACTCGGCAGAGACTTATTGTGTAAAATGCGGTGTGTCATATATTGTACTCCTGAGGGTGTTTTCTTGGATATACCTGAGAACCATGCTCAAGAAGTACAAGATATACTAGACACCCCTCAAAGACTAATGTTACATATCACTGTTCTAGATGCATGTCCATCACAGGTAGAGGAAATTATCTCACAGATACCGGGTTCCCTATGAACTTAGGATGGACAGGACACTGGATTGGTGGCTCGGATAGTCCCAATAGCGATACGATAAACACAGAAATTTTTTTAAGGGGAGTAGACCAAGTAGAGAATCACTTCCCCGTAGTGCCCAATCCAGTTGTCAAATTTTTATAAAATCTTCACCTCTACAAACTCATTTGTCACCAACCTCTATTCTGTTTCTCTACAGTTTCCTCTTCATTTTTTGCGTTCACACAGGGTGGTACAATACATGGACCCAAGTACAGTTCAAACTCCACATGCCTAAGTCCTTCAGAGTTCTGCCCAAACCCAGTATATCTCAACAGCACGATAACACCAGTATAACTGCAGTGTGCCTTGTCATGCACAAAGGGTGGAGGAAGGATGAGAATACTGGTGAAGGGAAATGTTGTATAGGCACTGATATGCCTGTTGGTGAATGGCAAACCTGACATTTTCTTTTTCATTTTCTTCTTCTTTCTCTCCTCTAGAGATTTTTTTTTTGAGTTATGCTCATGGTACTCTACATTGCAAACACACAAATCGACTTTGTACAGTTAACACCCGTTAGGAATTATTGTTATGTATTGGTGTGCACTGATGTTTTCTCAAACTCGGTAGAGGCATTTCCTGCCGCCATGGATGCTGCTGTGTTTACCGCAAAGAAAAATTGCGCAGAAATTTGTGTGTAGATAATGGTACCCCTAGAAGTAGGAGCAAAGCTTGAAATTGTACTATTGTGATCATAGATATTGCCACTAGTATTATGTAGCATCGGAACCACTCCCAGATCTTCACTTAATGAATCACCCTCTTCGAAATTTGTTTTTGTTTTGGTATTTGTGTTTTTTTAGTTGTTTTTGGAAGACAACCTCATGTCATAATTGATCCACACAATGATCAGAAATACACCAATGAGGTGACAGTACAGTACTTTATCGAGATGAGCCAGCATTTGAGAACTTGACAAAAGAACTTGAAACTATTGATTGCTGGTATGCCAAATACTAACTGTCTTGATTGTGAACCAAGAGACTTTGTGATTGTTCTTACACTCAGGTTGCTTAATAGACAGGTGGGAAGGACCATACCAAGTTTTGTTGACAGCACTATCCCAGTGAAAGTAGCCAAGATACTTGGGTCCACGATTCCCATTGCAGGAAAGTCGGTAGTCTGGAAGGAACTCGTAAATGGAGTGAGATCGCAAAAGTATCACCAGAGACTCTGTTCCGTGAAGACTGAGAGGCGGCACTGTTGAACACTACCTGAGCGTACTAAAGGATTGCAGAAAGACCAGTCATTGTAATTGATTTGTTATGAACAAGAGTTGTTTTGTTCTATTTCTCTTTTCTCTCTTTCCCACTGACAAACATTTTTTTTGTCAGGACATTCTATTTTTGCGAGGTTTTTTTTATTAGGAGTCGAGTGTGGGACTGGAACTGGTTCTGGAGGAAGGAGTGATTTCCTTATAGGATCCCAGGATTAGCCGATCAGTTTTTTAAAGCTAGAGAAAAATCAAAGGTCTAGTAGATATGGAGTTCGGAGGTAATCAGGAACAATCAGACAATGGCTATTCACACATTGCAGATAAAGAGCTCATTAATATATGTGGAAGAAAGGTTTATGAGTGGCTCTCCCCGAACTCTGAAGGTTTATGTTATTTAGGAAGGACACTACTTATAACCCTTGTTCAATGATGAAACAGACCTAGCATACGTTCCAGAAATGGAAACAATGTTCAGAAAATGATAGGAATATGTAGATCATGAAAATTTTATATGTCACTTTCACGATTTGTTTGTGTCTTCTTCATCTACCCAGCAGAACCTCAATCGAATCCAAACATCAGTGTACAAAGACGTAGGTACATGTATGTGTGAAATGTTTGTCGCAAATCAGACATTATAGGCCAAAGCACTGTCCCAGCATACTCTATAGGTTGAATGTTGTCCCACACCCAACCAGTGGTCCCGTGACCACCGAGTGCATATAGAGGATGTCTCGTCCTCCTCCCTGTCTTCCCCAAATATAGTCAAGTGTCTGATTTGCGAAATGAATACATACTTGTGTCTAAGTCACCGATTATTGTCTGAAATATTTTTTTTTCTTATGTTAATAATTGATGGCAGTTATTGTTTGCTGCCAAAGGGTGGATTGTCGAAGTCAAAAATATTACATAGAAAGAACATACAGACTCTACACATATGAGTCGCTATACTTGCAAATATGCGCAGCGAGCACAGCAATATATGGTAACACACGCATTTACACGGACATGCCACAGAGATGGATTCAACACTTTTTTCATACAGTACATAATTATAATAATATCAAGCGCCAGACATCATAATGATTTAACATTATATAATGGAGTAATGTCATGTATGTGTATTATTGGAACGAAGCAAGATACACCTGTCATATTTGGTATTAAAGCAAGCAGATTAATTTGTAGATTCATTTGATACTTGTTATTAAGTTGTAGGACATTGCAACAAATAGTTATGACTAAATGTATGAAAGCTAAAATCACTCTTATTAGGACAATGGTGGACAGGAAACTCAGGCCAGCCCCTTTTGATGTCTTCAAGGCTGAACCTGTGTAGCATACGAACAGACTAGTGACTCATCATGAATGAGAAAGTTCCCTCCCCCAAAACTAGATAACACATTACAGAGACACACAGTTGCCAGTTGCTGTTTTGTCCCAGACGATGATGGAGGTACTTCTAGTCCGGTTCCTGTATCTATTTGCTGAGAGAAAGAGATATATTAAGAGGAAGATGCATTGAGGGAATGGTATGGTATGCTGGCCTGTAACTGTATGTATTTTGTATTAACTGATTACTGTATAAATTGTAACCATGTAACTATATGTATACTGTACATTGTAATATATTGAATCCATATCCTTTTAATAACAAATATATACATCAATGAGCTTTGGAACTCAGATAATGTGTGGGTGTATTCTTTTCTCTTAAGGGATGTAGTGTTTTGAGATGTACAGCGCACTTTTATCGTATATGGTAATAAGATGCGCCTTGCGTCTGCAGTATATATTAGAGTAGGCATTTTAAATATTGTAAGGAAACAATTTGGTATTTACACTACTAAGATACTTGTGACACTTCGCCAAGGGTCTATAGTAACGCAAGAGAATATATATATATATATATATATATTCAATGGTCTAAATTGGTCAAGTCAGGAGAGGACACCCAACATATATATATGCATATATATATATATATATATATACACCTAGACTTTCTGCTATTAACTGTGGACTATATGACAAATTAATTGTTAATCAAATATTAACTTACTGTTATTTGATAAATTCATGTAATATTACATAGGAAAATATGTACATGAACGGTAAACCTGAAGTTGCCAATTGAATGTACTGTAGAGTATCACATAGCGGTTACAAGTTATAGTAAATGTAAACGTACGTTAGTGTGTGTATTACTTACCTGTTTGAAGGGAGTGGAGTGAGGAGGTCTAGAAGAGGTAAGACCTGTAATTGTAAATATATCACATTAATAGAGGGTTGTCCCAAGCTTCCCCTTTTCTATCTGTAACGCATAGAACAAAATCCTGGGTGGAGGCACTGAATCACCTAGGAGTAACCGGGAACATTAAAGCCAAAAACAGTGTTACATATATATATATATATATATATATAGAGAGAGAGAGAGAGAGAGAGAGAGAGAGAGAGATGGATAGATAAAGCTAGATAGATAAATAAATAGATAGATAGATAGATAGATAGATAGATAGATAGACAGAGTGTAGTGGATAGCACTTCCAGTCTAAGTAATAGAATAAAATAATGCAGGCACAGCCAAAGATAGTTGTCAATTTTTTTGGCTGTGCCCACATTATTTTGATGTTGCTTAGACCGGGAGTGCCATTCACTATACCTTTGATATACTCTCTCCTTGGAGGGGCACCCGGACATGCTAATGTGGTTGGGGTAAGTGCTGGACCTACATGTACATTATATATATCTTATATAATAAAAGCCAAGTCTGCTCCTAACCTCTATTATGTGCTCTGGCAGCCACTAGGGGCCGCCACACGGACCAAATTATTCTTTTGTGTGTTGGAAGCTGACACAGCTCAAACTGAAAGTGAAACTGCTCGGAGATGTTACAGCCTCCAAACCTGCTGCTGGTAATATTAATAATACTGATCTGACTGTTTCACACTTGCTGCATACGGAGAAAGGGGACTGGGGAGAGAGAGTGGGGTTAGGGGCAGATAGAGACTGACGGAAAAAGAAAGAGGGCAGGACAGTTGGTGCAGATAGGGACTGGGGAGAGGGGATAGGGGCAGATAGGGCATGGGGGGAGAGAGGGGGAAGGGTTGGATTAGATAGGGACTAGGGAGAGAGTGGAGTGGTAGGGGCAAAAAGGGTCAGTGGAGAGAGATATGCAAATGTTTTCAATATAGTCACCTCTGTGACTAGTTTATGTGAGTACACCTGGCCAATAAAGCTGATTCTGTGTTACACAGACACACACTCCCTATGTACACTGCACCCCCCCACCATATACTGCCCCTATATACACTGCACCCCCATCCCTTTCCATATTCTTCACCTCCCCAGCATATACTGTTCCTAAATACACACTGCACCCCTCCATATAGTGCCCCCTATATACAAAGCGCCCTGTCCTCCATATACTTCTCCCACCATAAACCGCATACTCTGCAACCGCTCCTCCATATACTTTGCTGTATCCCCAGGTTACTAGCCATCCTGGGACTCAGCAACAAGTAGAAGCAGTAACCAGGAAACGGATGCAGGAACCACCAGATGGTCCCGCAGCTCTCAGAACAGAGGCATCAGGGACATGTGGCCACTTACCGGTGGGTGACTACTGGTGTCCTTTAGTTGTGCGGGGACTTTTGAGCTTACATGTGTCAATAGTAGTACTGGTATATAGTGCAACATCATTATAGCCTGCCCATTACAGATATACAGCATCTATATTTATAAAAGTTTAACGCTACACACACCAGGGACATGCAATGCATGAAGCAGGTGAGAGACTTTCCTGTCCTACTAACTTATACACAAGAGTTTTCACTATATAAAGTATATGAAAACTACACAGAATATATTAGAAATATCTTTTTTGTATTATTCTAATCCTTTTTCTAGTCAAAACATAGGCGTAAAAAGTCTATGACAGGTGAGGCAGTGCCTCCCAGCATATCTTTTCTGCACATCTCTGATCAAAACTCACCAGATTTCCAGCAGTATATACTGGTCCATCTGTGTATAATGCACACATGCACCCTTAGGTTCATGAATTGCATGTAAATCTGGCTCTGGTACTAGCCAGTGCCTCCTGAGCCATTTACCTCACTGCACACACACACTCATGCTCACTCACACCTAGTATGACAGAGACCAGGCAGCTCTTTTGTGAGTAGCAACTGCCCTCCTAATATAGGGGCCGATTTAGACCTTGATGCTGATGCGTGATTTCTGCACATCTGCGCATACGCCGGTACGCGCATGTGCAAGGTCCTAAACTGTGTTCTCTTCAGAAGTTTTAGACCTGGAGGGGGGTGGTAATGGGGCGTCGATGCTGCACTTTGTGTGCATCGATACTCCATTGTAGGGGCGTGGTCCGGAGGCGTGTCAGGACCATTTGCGGAGCCAGCTGCAGCGGCTGTGTGGCGTCACATGCAGCCGCTGCAACCCTTAACATGGCTGCACAGGCAGAGGGCTACTCTGAACATGCAAAAGCATCGCCGCCGTGCGATGCTCTTGCATGTCTGCGGGGATGTGGGGGGAGTTGGATCCAGCATGCGGGTGAAATTGCCCTGTGCTGGGCGTCCCTCCCACATGTCTAAGAAATTGATAGCAGATGTGCATTTTCTCACACATCTACAACCAAGTCTGAATTAAGGCCGTAATCCAGCCCTGCTGTCAGTTAATTTGACAGATATATATACAGTGGCGGATCCAGAAAAAAATTACAGGGGGGGCACCATAAGGGGTTGGGCTATCAAGGAGGGGTGGAGTTAGAAGTGGAGTAGGTGTGACCAAGTTTCAGTGGGTGTGTCCAATTGTGTGACGGGTAACAGCAAAGACACAGTCACTATCCATGTGTACAGCAAAGTCTAAAGGGCCCCATACACTAGGACAATGGGAACCCGATTTCAACCGATTTCGGGCATTCGGCCCAATATATCGGATGAAATCGGGCATTTTGGAGGCGTTTCCAATCCGATCTGATGCGCGTTCCCGTGAGCATCAGATCGGATCCTCCAGATTGAATGTGCTGCACATTCAATCTGGTCCGACCCCACAGGCGTGGCTGGGATCGGCCAGGATCGCCCAAGATACATCGTATGCAAAAGGACAGCATGCGATGTATTTTGGCCGATCCTGCACCCCCCCTTCCTTCCCCTACCAGGAGTCTGCCGGGGTGATCGCGAGGGACATGTCACAGTAGTGTGTGGGGCCCTTTACACAGAGGTAGCGTAAATCAAAAAACATAAGGAGTGTCAAGTCCAAAGCAGAGGTCAGGAACACGCAGGCAATAATGCAATAAATCAGGGTCTCAAAACATTGTCACATATCCAAAACCAAGGTCTGGGCAGGCAGTAAACAAGTCCCAAAAGTAGCCATGCAACTGTAGAATACCACCCAACAAATGCTCATCATTCTCTAATGTGTGCTCCTGACTAATTTTTGATTATACACAGCAAGGTCCTCTACCCAGATTACATAATTTGCAATAAACACTAAACTGTATCAATTGCGACAAAATCAGGGCCTATTGCTAGCTACGTTATTTTGAGGTTCAGTTATACTTCTGCCCACAAAGATAAATACGGGTTTCATTCAGTGAACCCGAGAAGGAGCTTATGTAGTCACCCAGTAAAACACAGCGACACTCACCAGACACCAGTGACGTGCGGTGAGGTCCCTGGCTGGGGAGGCACTGAGGTTTTTTATATATATATATATATATATATATATACACAGTGGTCGAAGTGGAAATTTTTAAGTGGGGGTATGGAGAAGTGAAGGTTGCAATTATGCGCGCACCTCCGGAAAAGGGTGTGTGGCCACTCAAACAGGGGTGTGTCCTTCAGTGTAGTAGGACCCCTTATACTATCTAGTACTGGCGCCCCTTTTACCTGATACCGCACGGTATGAGCCGAAATTCACAATACAGCACACGGTATGAGCCGAAATTCATATTTTACCACACGGTATGAACCAAAATTCACATTACAGCACATGGTATGAGCCGAAATTCACATTACAGCACACCATTTGAGCTGAAATTCATATTTTACCACACAGTATGAGCCGAAATTCACATTACATTACAGCACACGGTATAAGCCAAAATTCACATTACAGCACACGGTATGACCCGAAATTCACATTACAGCACACGGTATGACCCGAAATTCACATTATAGCATACGGTATAACCCACAATTCAGGGACAGGGAGAGAGTGACAGCAGGGACTGAGAGAGTGACAGCAGGGACTGAGAGAGTGACAGCAGGGACATAGGGAAGCAGGGGAACATTACCTGATATGTGCAGCGGAGGTGCGGAAGGGACTGTGGTTGTCGGTGGCAGATGAGCCCATGATCTGCGGGGAATGCGGCAGTACTAAGCTGTCCTTTGTTGCTGCGGCGTTGATGCCCCTCTGACCACCGCCAGTTGTTGTCTGCGCTGGTCAGCTTTCAGTGGCGGTGCAGCTTGCGGCAGTGAGCGGCGGGCAGCTGTGATACAAATATATCTTTTTGTTTACATTTATTTTTTTTATTTTTCCCTGTCCCTGCAGTCCAAGTGATCTGAGGGTGAGCTGCAGTCCAAGTGATGTTGCCCAGATCACTTGGACTGCAGCTCACCCCCAGATCACTTGGACTGCAGCTCACCCCCAGATCACTTGGACTGCAGCTCACCCCCAGATCATCTGGGGGAGAACTGCAGTCCAAGTGATCTGGGGGTGAGCTGGCCAGACCCTTCCCACCCCACAACTGCCCCCCCCCCACCTCCGCCCCCTCGCCTGGGTGGTCAGCGTGCTGACCCCAGCTCTGGTGCTCCCGTTATCTCTGGAGCTGCCACTGCTGTAGGCAGCTCTAACAACGGGTCCCACCGCCGCTGCCCACACGCCGCGCTCCTGTAGTTGTGGCTCTACTGTAGCGCCGGGTCCAGCCGGGTCCTGCCGCTGCCGCCCCACCCCCACCACTAATAGTGATTAAAAGTTTTAAAATGCATAGTATAATATAAAGAGATTACGTATGACACAGAAAATGTGTCATAAGTATTTTCTTTATATTATTTTAATCATTAATGGCTCATAAATGGCAGGGGTGGCACTGCCTCCCCTGACTGCACGTACCTGCCAGACACACACTCACAACCAGTGCAGAATGCAGGGCCAGGATTCTTCTTGGCCTGGGCGTCCAGTCCGCAGCACCTGCGCAGCGTATATCTACTTTTGCACACAAAAAAAACAGTTTTGGCACTGCGCTAAAGAGAGAAAATAGGTTAAACTGTAAAGTGCTGCTGCAAGGAGTGGGGCTACTACCTAGCTCCACTAACTTATGAACACAAAAAAACAAGATCTTTCCCCAGCGCACAGTACAGGGTATACCATAAGGAAAAATAAACCAAATTTGTTTCAATTCCTTAAATTTCTTTTTTATTCGATAATTCAAGAGAGGTTTAATATTCAGTTAAAAATACATATCAATGAAAAAGGTGACTGCCTATTACCAGTAAACATACATATAACAATCACAAACACAGAAAAAACATATAGATGGGGATTTTTAAAAATAAATATTCACTATACCCCACTGGTCTCCAGTGCAAAAAATGAAATGCAACCAATTCTCATAGGTTGGATGCGCTGCTCTGCGGCTTACTCCTTCTATGTTAATAGGTAATGACCACAGAATACCTGTAGGGATGTGCACAATCTGTTTGGAAAAATCATCTACCTCTACAAGTGCAGTTGTATAACTGGGAGTGTGCCCCCCCCCCCCCCCTTAAAGAATGACTGTGACTTTAAGAGGAATTCTGTGGTCATTACCTATTAACATAGAAGGAGTAAGCCGCAGAGCAGCGCATCCAACCTATGAGAATTGGTTGCATTTCATTTTTTGCACTGGAGACCACTATACCATCGTGGGGTATAGTGAATATTTATTTTAAAAAATCCCCATCTATATGTTTTTTCTGTGTTTGTGATTGTTATATGTATGTTTACCGGTAATAGGCAGTCACCTTTTTCATTGATATGTATTTTTAACTGAATATTAAACCTCTCTTGAATTATCGAATAAAAAAGAAATTTAAGGAATTGAAACCAATTTGGTTTATTTTTTCTTATGGTATACCCTGTACTGTGCGCTGGGGAAAGATCTTGTTTTTTTACATTTACTTTTGGTGTCTGCCCTGGCTGGGACCCTCAGCGGCGGATGGCGGTGTACTGTAATTCCAGGGGCTGGCGGTGCGCTGTCCCGAACCCCCGGCGACAGTGCGCTGTGTGTGGGTGGGCTGGCGTTCCGCTGTCCCTCAGCGGCGGTGGCGACTGTTTGCTGTCCCGAACCCCCGGCGGCAGTGCGCTGTGTGTGGGTGGGCGGGCTTGCGTTCCGCTGTCCCTCAGCGGCGGCGGCGGCGGCGTGCTGTCCCAGACCCCCGGCGGCAGTGCGCTGCGCTGTGTGTGGGTGGGCTGGCGGTGAGCTGTCCCTTAGCGGCAGCGGCGCTGCGGTGGGTTTGAATCTGGAAGCTCCACCTCCAAACATGCAGGAAGGTGGAGCAGCTGACAGGGGAAGAATTACAGCGGCTGACTGTGACTGACATCCAGCAGCCTGATCATTGATTCGGGCGGGTGTGCGGACATTATTTGACTGCACAGTAAAAAAAAAAATGACAGGGGGGGCACGTGCCTTGGTGCCCCCCCCCTAAATCCGCCACTGCCACCCAACAAATGCTCATCATTCTCTAATGTGTGCTCCTGACTAATTTTGGATTATACACAGCAAGGTCCTCTACCCAGATTACATAATTTGCAATAAACACTAAACTGTATCAATTGCGACAAAATCAGGGCCTATTGCTAGCTACGTTATTTTGAGGTTCAGTTATACTTCT